>NW_027256890.1:11014695-11024695 GCF_029215685.1 Pituophis catenifer annectens
TTCTTATGTCAGCACTAGAGTAAATGCAGATTGAAGTGCTGACATCAGTTTCTTTTTAGGGAATTAATTTTCAGAATTGGGGCAATAACAATAACAAATACCGTGTTTCCCCGAAAATAAGACCGGGTCTTATATTACTGTATTTTTCGGAGTATAAAACACACCTTTTTCCCCCCTAAAAGGGGGTGAACATTTAGGTGCGTCTTATACACCGAATGTAGCCCTGCCCACTCACTGGCCCTCACCCTCTGGCCTCTGCCTCCCAGCAGTTTACCTCCTTGCAAGCAAACAGCAAGAAGAAACAGCTCCTTTCGGCTTCAGCACAGTCTAATTAGCACAAGTTGATTGGATCGGCCTCCCGACTCTCAGCTGATTTGCTCTCAGCTGTTTTGTGCAGGGCTCTGCTGCTTGCTGCAAAGAGGTAAATTGCTGGAGCAGATTTTTTTTCCCCTTGTGCTAATCAAGCTATGCTGAAAACGAAAATGAAAGTAAAGCAGGCTGTTTGCTGCAAGGAGGCAAAATTGCGGAGAGGCAGAGGGAGAGTTCTTTTTCTTCTTTTCCTCACCAAAAAAGGTAGGTGCGTCTTATACTCCGAAAAATATGGTAATTTTTGTTCCAGAAGATGCATTAGGGCTTATTTTCTGGTTAGGTCTTATTTTGGGGAAAATAAGGTACTAAATGCACCCATCTGGCTGACAATCTTAATTGGGGTTTATTTTGGGGGGTAGGGCTTATATTACGAGCATCCTGAAAAATCATGCTACAGCTTATTTTCCGGTTGGGTCTTATTTTGGGGGAAACAGGGTAGAATTAGAATTAGATGTGAATGGACACACAAGGAATTTGTCTCAGCGCATAAGCTCTCAGTGTACATACAAGCAACCAAGGGATAAATCACCATCATAGTCATGGTAAAAATACATTCATCATCAATTATAAGATTACATCACTTAATGGTAGTATCAACACTAAGCAATCAACATAAATCATACGAGGATACTAAATAAAACAATATAAATCATAAGATACAAGCAGCAAAGTTATAGTCATAAGAAGATAAGGAGATAGGTAATAGGAAAAATGAGAATATTAATACAGCCTTACTAGATACATAGTTTGATGGTGTTGTGGGAATTAGTTGTTTAGCAGAGTAATGACATGCAGGGGGGACTGTCCTTGTGTCTAGTTGTTCTGGTGTGCAATGCAAGCGGTATTATAAAAGCAATTCAGTGCTAATTGAATTATAATAATTAACAATCCCTCACCATAGTCCATACAGGTGTGGGGAATGATGGCAGCCGAAGCCTCCTTTACTGGGCACTCCAAACCGAGAGGCAGCTGCGTGTCGCTAAAGATCAGTTAAAATATTCACACCGCTATTGAATACTTACTGGTATTCAGAATGTCCTCATGAGAAATTAGATCCCCGAGGGTCTGAGGCCGGTACTTCTCTACCCTGCCAATAAAAACAAAATGCAGATTTTCACAACGAGAGAATCCGTATTTCCCAACCACTGGGAATTATTTTTTATTTCTGTTTGGAAGAGCTGAGCTAAGGAAAGAGGAAGGAGTCAGCGAAAAGGCTCCAGAGATGATGTTGGGGCTACAACTAGGAGAGCAAGAAAATGCAGAGTTCTGCTTCACCCTGATGGGTCTACTACTATAGGTAGTCCTCGACTTACGACTGCCAAATGTCTATTGCCACGCAAGACAGTTGTTAAGTGAATTTTAGCCCATTTTGCGACCTGTCTGTCATCTGCACCTCTATAACTGTCTGGTTTGGTCCTGCAACCAACAAGACAAGTAGGAGTTGAAACAATTTGTGTCCAGGATGCGAGGGGTCTGTAAATATTTTCACAGCCCTTTTTTTGACTCGTGCAGTATACAGGTCCTCAATGGAAAGCAGGCTGGTAGTCATTGTTTTTTTCTGCAGTTCTAATTATCCTCTGAAGTCTGTGTCTGTCTTGTTGGGTTGCAGAGCCAAACCAGTTATAGAGATGCAGATGACAGACTAAATAATTCTTCTGTAGAACTGAACCAGCAGCTCTTTGGGCTTTCTGAGTTTGCGCAGACAGAACATTCTTCGTTGAGCTTTTTTGATGATGTTTTTGATGTTTATTTTTTTAAAAAAAATATTATATTTGTCGAGAACATATTAGGTAACGTATGTAAGTATAAGCATAAATTGAATAGATAAAATAGATACAAATAGAGGAAACATTAGGACAAGGACTGGTGCTCTTATGCACGCCCCTTATTAAATGTTAGGTGTCCATTTTAAGTCTTGAGGTATGAAGATTCACTTAACAACTGTGTTACTAACTTTTCTGCAGTTCTAATGATCCTCTGAAGTCTGCGTCTGTCTTGTTGGGTTGCGGAACCAAACCAGACAGTTATGGAGGTGCAGATGACAGACTCAATAATTCCTCTATAGAACTGGATCAGCAACTCTTTGGGCAGTTTGAGCTTTCTGAGTTGGCGCAGAAAGAACATTCTTCGTTGAGCTTTTTTGATGATGTGTTTGATGTTTATTTTATTTTATTTGTCAAGAACGTATTAGGTAATATATATAAGTATAAGCATGAATTGAATGCATAAAATAGATACAAATAGAGGAAACATTAGGACAGGGACGATAGGCACGCTGGCGCTCTTATGCACGCCCCTTATTAAATGTTAGGTGTCCATTTTAAGTCTTGAGGTATGAAGATTCACTTAACAGCTGTGTTACTAACTTTTCTGCAGTTCTAATGATCCTCTGAAGTCTGTGTCTGTCTTGTTTATTATTTATTTATTCAATTTCTATACCGCCCTTCTCCCGAAGGACTCAGGGCGGTGAACAGTTAAAATAGCATACCTATAAAATGTGAATATAAGATGATTAAGCCAATTGTTGGGTTGCAGAACCAAACCAGACGGTTAATAGAGGTGCAGATGACAGGCTCATTCCTCTGTGCAAAATGCCCCTTTACAGGATGGAGGTCAGGATGATACAGATAGATACAGAATAACAAAGAGTTTATTTATTTTTATTTATTTATTTGTTCAACTTGTATGCCGCCTTTCTCCAAAGACTCAAGGCGGACCTTGAGTTGGAAGGGACCTTGTAGGTCATCTAGTCCAACCCCACCCCCCACCCTCCCGCCCAAGCAGGAGGCCCTACCTACACCATTTCTGACGGATGCATGATGCACCCCTTATGGGCTCCTTTGCACCCCAATCAGCCCTCCTATTGCAAGACCCCCTTGGCTGCTTTTGCAAGACCCCCTCGCCCCCCCAGCATTAAAAAAAAACAACAAAAAATCCAAGCCTCAGTCAGGAAGGTAAAGCAGCGCTCTGCACATGCTCAGGAGCATGTCCTTTGCAGAATGCATGCCTCTGCGCCCTCTAAAAGGGACCCCCCCCTCCATCCTTCCCAAAGGAGGAGCAGCGGTCCCTATGCAGAAGCCTAGAGAGAGGAACCCAGCCCGTCTCCTAGCAACGGAGCATCCTTTCCTCCGCCCGTTCTTTTCATTCCTCCCCCGCCCCCACCTTACCAAGGTAAGTTCGCGCTCCTCCCGGCCACCGTCGTCGCCGCTGCCTCCGCCGAACGTTCCATTCTATTTCTCTTTTTCTTCCCGGAAACTCCGCGCAGCCGCAATTTCGCGCTTGGCGCCCTGGATGGCCTTGTTCTCGCGAGAGGAGGGGCGAGACTTCCGCGCGGGAGCTCCGCCCCCCCTCGCGTTGCTAAGGCCTCTTCGGATGGTCGCTAAGGGGCGCGGCCTGCACTGTAAAGTGACGGCCGGGAAAGGCGGAGGCCTACCGGCTGGTTTATAAACGGCACCGCCCTCGCTTTCCATTCGCCTGGGGGTGGGTTGTAGTGATACACACGCCCGACTTTTAAGGCTCTGACGCCTTGGCAACCGCCTCCCGGGAGCCCTGCTGTGCAGCATTGCCTCTTGTTTGGGCTTGGAGTCTGAGCCGAGGGATGGGAGACCACAAGGAGATCCCAGAACTGCCTTCTAAAATGGGAGAGTTCATTTTTTTTTAAAAAAAAAAGATGAAGGCCAGGGCAATAAAAAAAAAAAAATGTGAAGCACCTACATACCATTATTGGGAAAACCTGGCCTTGAAGTGAGGAGCCAGTGGCGTTTTTTTTTTCCTTCTTCTTATCCTCAATTTTTATAATTTTAATAATAAGATTTTAATAATAACAAAATGGGAAGAGAAGAAGGTGAAGCCGATGTGGAAGAAAAAAAAGGAAAACAGAAACGAGCCAGCAAAATAATAAGGCCGTGCGCTATGAAACTGAAAACTCTTGTTCTTAACAACACAGAATGAATATTGAATCCATGGAGAAATATTAATTGGGATTTCCATTACGTGGACAGAATTAAGCCGGTTTGCGTATGAGCTGACCCAGGTTTTCCATTGGGGATTTTAAATAAGATGAAACAAGAGTTTTTTTTTCCCCTATTGGAAGAAGACATGCTTTTGAGTTTGCAGAATAAGCCCAGAGTTCTTGGTGGAATCCACATTTTCAGGGTGCAATTTAACTCCACCTTCACAAGCTGAAATCGGACCTCGTATCCTAACATGGATTAACAAAATAGGGCTCAAAACTCTATGTCAGTCAGTACCTCCACCTAAATATTGCATTTGCAACTTTTAACTAATTTCAACCCAACCCTTAATTGGAAAAGGTGATTTTAGCACACTCGACTACGCCGACTTCGGTCTGACCTAAATATAATACATAAAATTATCTGCCACAATGTGCTACCTGTCAATGACTACTTCAGCTTCAACTACAACAATACATGAGCAAATAAGAGATACAAACTCAAGGTAAACCGCTCCAAACTCAATTGCAGAAAATATGACTTCAGTAACAGAGTGGTCAATGCCTGGAATGCACTACCTGACTCTGTAGTTTCTTCCCCAAACCCCCAAAACTTTAACCTTAGACTGTCTACTGTTGACCTCACCCCATTCCTAAGAGGTCTTGTAAGGGGCGTGCATAAGAGCACCAGCCTGCCTACTGTCCCTGTCTGAATATTCCTTTTTACTCTTATTCTTTTCACGTATTCAAATTATGTTTATACTTTTACTTGTTATATATGGTTGACAAATAAATAAAATAAAATAAAATAAAAATAAAACGGCATGTTACAGGTTAATAAAATCAATGATTCCAGCTACTTATTCCCATCCCACGATGGGCTGCATAAAGATCTATCACTTTCTTCCAGTTGCCAGCCTCTCTTGAAATTGCCACACTGCGGAGAAACAGAAGGGGAAAATTGACTGAGTGAATGAAAGTGATGAAGAAATCACCGGTAAAAACCGAGACAGCATTTTTTTCCCTACAGATACGGTAAGAAAAATACATGCAGAATGAAAGCATATATTACTCAAAACTTGCTCTGGCACAAGCTTTGTGGTCTGAATTTATGTCACATTTGAATATGAATCATTTGAGGCAAGACACACACACACACACACACAAACACTAGAAGTATTGTTATGGATAATTGTTGCAATACATATTAAAAAGTCCAGGTGCTTTGTTCTTTGGGTTACAGATAAAAGGTCAGACTTGCAACAGAATTGCAAATTTCTATTGCTAAGTGAGATAGTTATTAAGTTAGTTTTGCCCCATTTGATAGCCTTTCTTGCCAGAGTTGTTAAGGGAATCACTGCAGTTGTTAAGCTAGTAACACAGTTGTTAAGTGAATTTTCATACCTCAAGACTTAAAATGGACACCTAACATTTAATAAGGGGCGTGCATAAGAGTATGCACGCCCCTTATTAAGATGGTATTTGTATCTATTTTATGTATTCAATTCATGCTTATACTTATATATATTACTTAATACGTTCTTGACAAATAAAATAAAAAAAAATAAACATCAAACACATCATCAAAAAAGCTCAACAAAGAATGTTCTTTCTGCGCCAACTCAGAAAGCTCAAACTACCCAAAGAGCTGCTGGTTCAGTTCTACAGAGGAATTATTGAGTCTGTCATCTGCACCTCCATAACTGTCTGGTTTGGCTCTGCAACCCAACAAGACAGACACAGACTTCAGAGGATAATTAGAACTGCAGAAAAAACAATGGCTACCAACCTGCCTTCCATTGAGGACCTGTATACTGCACGAGTCCAAAAGAAGGCTGTGAAAATATCTACAAACCCCTCGCATCCTGGACATAAACTGTTTCAACTCCTACCCTCAAAAGGATGCTATAGGGCACTGCACACCAGAACAACTAGACACAAGGACAGTTTTTCCCCGAGTGCTATCACTCTGCTTAACAACTAATTCCCTCTACACTGTCAAATAATATACTAAGATCGTATTACTATTATTCTTCTCTTCCTTATTAGAATCTATCTCTTCCCACTTATTACTATAACCATGTTGCTTATATCTTTCAATTATATTGTTTTTATTTGTTTCCTAGTACGATTTGATAGCTTATTCGTAACCTTGACGATCACCAAGTGTTGTATCTTTTTATTCTCGATGAATGTATTTTATTCTCCTTATGTACACTGAGAGCGTAGGCACCAAAGACAAATTCCTTGTGTGTCCAATCACACTTGGCCAATAAAAGAATTCTATTCCTATTCTATTCCTTCCCCATTGACTTTGCTTGCCAGAAGGTTGCAAAAGGTAATCACACATATTTCCAGGACACTACACCCGTCATAAATATGAGTCAGTTGCCAAGTATCTGAATTTTGATCACGTGATTATGGGGATGTTTCAATGGTCATTAAGTGTGAAAATCAATCCTAAGACACTTTTTTTTCTTCCAACTTTGAACAGTCACTAAACAAATGGTTGTAAATCAAGGACAACCTGCAGTCATGACCCCAGGCTGACAGAGAAGTTTATCTACATCCTAAATCCATATTCAGCCTTTTCATTTGAAGAAAGATGCTATAATACGTTGACAATTTTCATCGTCCTGCTTTGCATAATCTCTCCCAAAGTTTTTCCCCTCCCCTTTTTAATCCCATCAACAGGTTGAACAGATTACCATATTTGGCAAGGCACTGCTTATATTGTGTGACCTCTACTCAGTATTAACCACAAACGTTTTTTTAAAAAAAAAAATAACCCAAAACCTCAAAGCTTAGCATCTCCTTGAGAATTTCCACAAACACAGCTCAGTCACCCTACACTCCTACACTGAATTCTGACTAAAGTTTCACTGTTGACAAAAAATGTTCCACCAGGAATCATGACATGCTGGTACCTATCTTAAGTGAGATATAGTTGCGGGCTTCCCAGGCACATGTTAGATAAGAATGTATTAGAAGCGAGGGAAGGGAATATTCGTTTTCTTGGATGTAAGCCGGCCTTACTCTCTGACTCATCTGTTCCTTCCTTTGCCAAGCAAATTCATACATTCCTTGGATATAGCAGCCAACGGAGGGAAGCCTTCACACTTGACGCTTCAAAAGAGAAGTTGGTTGAAGATTGTATCTACTTAGGTAGATTGCATGTACTTATGGCACAAGGAGGAGGAGGAGGAGGAGGAGGAGAAGGAGAAGAAGAAGAAGAAGAAGAAGAAGAAGAAGAAGAAGAAGAAGAAGAAGAAGAAGAAGAAGAAGAAGAAGAAGAAGAAGAAGAAGAAGAAGACAACCTTGGTGACTTTAAGACCTCTGGACTTCAACTCCCAGGATTCCCCAGCCAGCATGTCTGGCTGGTTGGATACCCCTGAATGAAAGTCTCCTTAGAGAGTAATAATACCTCTCTAATTCAGGCAGACAAATTTCCTGTGTTGATTTTTCCAGATTGCAGTGACCCAGAAGTCAGGCAGCTTCTCCACTCCATCTGCCACCACGTTAATTTAGTTATTGCCATATAGATTTATTCATTGCTACATTCCCAAGAAAGCTATTATTACCAAGGAAACATCTCTGTACAGGTAGACCTCAGCTTAACGACCGCAGACGGGCCCAAAATTTCTGTTCCTTAGCCAGAAAGTTTTGGAGTTTTGCCCCGTTTTGCAACCCTTCTTGCCACATTTGTTAAACGAATCCCTGCACTTGTTAAGTGAGTCACAGGGTTGTTAAGTGAATCTGGCTTCCCCGTTGACTTCGCTTTTCAAGGGGAATCATGGGAACCCGGGACCCTGCAACTGTTATAAATACGAGTCAGTTGCCAAGCGTCCAAATTTTAATCACATGAGCACAGGGAATGCTCGCAACGGTTGTTAAGTGTGAAAAATGGCCATTGGTCCCATTTCTCAGTGCCAATGTAGCTTCGGTCACTAAATGAATGGTTGTAAGTTGAGGACTAACCTGCATATATGCATTTGACAGACTTGACCAAGGAGATGTAAACTGAACGAATGGAAGTCCATGGAGAATAAAGAGTAGGTATCATATTTTTCGGAGTATAAGACGCACCTTTTTCCCCAAAAAAAGAGGGTGAAAATCTGGGTGCGTCTTATACTCTGAATGTAACCCTGCCCAGCTTCTCAAATGGAGGTTTCAGAGGCTGAAAAAAGCATCAGAAAAGAAGCTTCAGAAAAGAAACCCCCAAACAGAGCTTCAGGAAAAAAAAGCCTCCAAACACAGCTTCAGAAAAGAAGCCCCCAAACAGAGCTTCAGAGGCTTTTTTTTCTGAAGCTCTGTTTCGGAGGCTTTCAGAGGCACGAAAAAAAGTTTCAGAAGTTTTAGAGGCAGAAAAAAAAGGAGAAAAAAAAAAAAGCAAGGCACAGAGCTCACAACCAAGGAACCTGTTGCTAAAATTCACCTCTGGGGACAGCTGATTGGAGGTATTCCGGGAGGCCGATCCACCTGCCAATCAGCTTTTTTTCTTATTTTCCTCCCCAAAAACTAAGGTGCGCCTTATACTCCGGTGCGTCGTATACTCTGAAAAATACGGTAGGTTGAAAAGCATGGGTTCCTGCCCACTTGAGAATGTCTTGAGAGCTTAATATCAGCTTTTGGAGGAGGGAGGTCTTATAAAGATTTTAAAATAAATACATTTGCTCAATAAAGAAAGGGGCACCGTTGCTCTTTGTAGGAGCAATTTGCACAGATGGTGATTATACAGATTGGGTTTTGACATCTCACAAAGCCAAAAGATAGCACCGATATGGCATTCAAGTCCAGCCCATTGTGGTTTATGCAGCAAACTATGATTAAAACGGGGCTTGGAAGAATGTATGAAACTTTTCGGGTCTGTGCTTCTCCCTCCATGTTAAGAATAATGTGTGCAAGCAAAATAATATTAATAATAAATCCTTATTTTGTGGCAAGAACGGGTTATATCCTCACTCTTGATTTGTTGAAACTCTGGAATTATCGCATTTCCCCGAAAATAAGACCCTGTTTTATATTTTTTTTTGAACCCCGAAATAAGTGGTTGGCCTTATTTGCGGGGAGGTAATATTATTTTGGGGCAGGTGGAACAGCTCCTCTTGCTGTCTTGCCTGATTTCCAGTTCTGTGTTTAAATATTTTCGGGGAGGGCTTATTTTTTGGGGGAGGCTTATTTTAGCACATGTGCTCAAAAGCCCGATTAGGCTTATTATCAGGGGATGTCTTATTTTCGGGAAAACTGGGTAGGAGAATTGCATTTTAGAAAGGGCCCAGGTTGGGGTAGGTGAAACTTTGCACAGTTCCAGTTATGTCTCTACCTGTTTGAGGTGGAACACTGGGCCTCCAGTGAAACCATTCCCCTGTAATTTATGCCACCACAAGAGGTGTGGCTGAGTGGCAAAACACCTGCTTTGCATCCACAGAGTCCAAGGTTCACTCTTCTTACAGGTTGTTAGTGATCATCAGAGTAGATACTCATCCCTTTCCCACCTGTTCAGCAGACTCTTCTAAGTCTCCCTTTCATATATCTCGAGAGAAAGAAGGAAATTGTATTTATTATTGGTATTATTATCTCTTTTATTCATGAAACATGGAACTCAGTCAACTGAACATTTAAAAATGCATCACAAATACCATTGACTGGTGCTAATGGTTGATACGGGTTGCTGCCAAC
>NW_027256890.1:11029695-11121563 GCF_029215685.1 Pituophis catenifer annectens
GCAAGTTTGGCATGCGTGCGAGCGAAGTGAGCATGTGCACGGCGATCGCGCGCAAAGCACATGCACGAAGAGAACCGGTGGTAACGCCAGGTGTAACCCACCACTGAACATGGGTGATACTTGATGGCGGCCCCTTCCCAGAAGTGGTATACAGCTGGTTCGGACCGGTTTGCCCGAACCGGTAGCGGAAATATTCAACCGGCAGGTCCACCCGCCCCAGCTCTATGCCATCCTATTTAGGCACGTTTTTGAGGCACGGAAGGTGCGCGCGCGAACAAAGTGACATACAGAAGGCCGGTGCACATGCAAACCGGGTGTGTGCATGCGCAGCGAACCGGTAGTAACATAATGTGAAACCCACCGCTGCCCCTTCCCTATGGAATTTCATTCCCCCAGAGCAGGGGTCTGCAACCTTAAACACTCAAAGAGCCATTTGGACCCGTTTCCCAAAGAAAAGAAAACACCGGGAGCCACAAAACCCTTCCCGTGCCTGACTATTTCCTGAGCGGCCACAAAACTAGCATACGTAGTTGAATTAAATGTTCTGTTTTCTTCTGAAACTTTTCTTTTCTTGAATTTATCCATGGTTGGCCTACTGGAGGTTGAAAAGCTCAATAAATCGCGTGCCAGCGGGTGTCACACATTGGCGGTTGTGATGCATATTTTGAGTGACGGAGCTGCAGCAGAGGGGTGAAAGAGCCACATGTGGCTCCAGAGCTGCAGGTTGCTGACCCCTGCCCCAGAAGTATCGTTGGCCCCCATTGCTGTTCTGAAAGGCCCTGGAAATAGGGGGTTTTGTCAATGGGTCAAGGGCCCCTGAATGGAGAGGGAACCGATCAAGTGATTGTCTGACTGTGTTGCTGCTGCTGCTGCTGCTGGCGTGTGTGTGTTGATTTATATTGAACACATTTATATTGAGTGCGTTAACGTTGAATATGAATTTTCAGTGTTGTGTAAGCCATTCGGAGTCAACTGTGCATGAGTTGGGTTGGCCATGTACACTTGTTGAAGAAATAAAACAAATAAATAAGCTGCATGTGCGTGCTGGAAGAGCACGCAGGCAGAATTGTAGAAGAGCCGTACACCTCTGCGTACAGCAGTCCTCGATTTACGACCGCAGTTGAACCCAAAATTTTCCGTTGCTAAGCAAGGCGGTCGTTAACCGTGTTTTGCCCCATTTAATGACCTTTCTTGCCCCACAGTTGTTAAGCGAATGACTGTAGTTGTTAAGTTAGTCACTGGGTGGTTAAACGAACCTGACTTCGCCCATCCGAAGGTCGCAAAAGCGGATCGCGTGACCCCAGGCGGGCCGCCGCAGCCTGTCACGAATGCATGCCAGTGGCCAAGCACCTGGATTTTGATCACGTGACCCTGGGATGCCGCAAGGGTCGTAAGTGCGAAAAATGGTCATAAGTCACTCTTCTCAGTGCCGTTGTAACTTTGAACGGTCACTAAACAAATGGTTGTAAGGCCTACCTGTATTTCACCTGCCAGCGGACTTTTTTTTTCTTGCACCAGCTGAATTCTTTGTTGTCTACAAGTTTATTGTGGCAATAGGGGGTGTGTTAATCTGCTGTCTCCCAAGTTCATAGTATCTCCTGTCGCTTGATTCTGCCCATCATGGCTACAACGATGAGTAACTTTTAACAAGGGGCTGAATTAGAAGACCTCCAAGGTCCCTTCCAGCTTCTATTCTATTCTATTCTATTCTATTCTATTCTATTCTATTCTATTCTATTCTATTCTATTCTATTCTATTCTAGTCTAGTCTAGTCTAGTCTAGTCTAGTCTAGTCTAGTCTAGTCTAGTCTAGTCTAGTCTAGTCTAGTCTATTCATTTTCTACTCTACTCTACTTTATTCTAGTCCTTATTTCTGTTCTGTTCTGTTCTGTTCTATTCTATTCATTTTCTACTCTATTCTAGTCCTTTTTTCTATTCTATTCTATTCTATTCTATTCTATTCTATTCTATTCTATTCTATTCTATTCCATTCCATTCCATTCCATTCCAGTCCAGTCCAGTCCAGTCCAGTCTAGTCTAGTCTAGTCTAGTCTAGTCTATTCATTTTCTACTCTACTCTACTTTATTCTAGTCCTTATTTCTGTTCTGTTCTGTTCTGTTCTATTCTATTCATTTTCTACTCTATTCTAGTCCTTTTTTCTATTCTATTCTATTCTATTCTATTCTATTCTATTCTATTCTATTCTATTCCATTCCATTCCATTCCATTCCATTCCATTCCATTCCATTCCACTCCACTCCACTCCACTCCACTCCACTCCACTCCACTCACATGGTTGTTAAGAGAATCTGGTTTCCCCATTGACTTCAGTTGTCATTTAACCGGGATGGTATAAGGTTTCCTGCCTTGATCAGCGGGTTGGACTAGATAACCTCCAAGATCCCTTCCAGCTATCCTATCCCTATCCCATTATTCCATTCCATTCCATTCCATTCCAAATTCATATTCATATTCATATTCATATTCATATTCTATTCTATTCTATTCTATGCTATGCTATGCTATGCTATTCTATTCTATTCTATTCCATTCCATTCCACTCTATTCTGCACGCTCCCTTCCAACTCCGCGATTCTGCAATTAAGTATAAAGTGGCAAGAAGCCTCGATAAAATGGTGGAAGTTTAGTTTTCAGAGTCGTTTACTGTAAAGGATTGGATGCAGGAGCAATGGAATAGTTTGGCTGCTGTCGGAGGAAACAAAAGGGTAAAATACAGATAGCTGTCAACTTAGAGCTGCTCATTTAGTGACCCTTCCAAGTTACAATAGCACTGGGAAAAAAGTGACTTGTGACCGTTTTTCACACTTAACGACTGTTACAGCATCCCCGTGTTCACGTGAGCAAAATTCAGACGCTTGGCAACTGACTCGTATTTATGACGGGGCGCAGTGTCCCCGGGGGTGTCACATGATCCTCTTTTGCGACCCTCTAACGAGCCAAGTCAACGGGGGGAAGCCCGATTCGCTTAGCAAGCGCGTTCCTAACTTAACACCTGCAGTGATTCGCTTAACAACTATGGCAAGAAAGGTTCGTAAAATGGGGCAAAACTCACTTGAGACCAGTGGTGGGTTCCTCCCGATTCGGCCCGGTTCCACTGAACCAGTAGCGGTGACGATATGATGTCACAGAACTGGTTCTGCCCCCCCGCCCCTGCCCCCTGCCCCTCCCCCGCATTATTCTTACCTTTTATTTGGCCCCACCCCCAATCTATTGCTGCCTCCTGAGTCCCAGCTGATCAGCTAGAAGGAAAAAAACTGTTTAAACTCTTGCCTAGGGGCTTCAAATTGCCACCTTACAGCTGATCAGTGTTAAAAGACAGTGTGGTGGTAGACCGGTGCCTCCAAAAACAAATGAGTAGACCAGTACCTGCAAAAAAACGCTCTCTACATGGGGCTCCCCTTGAGGTGCACTCGGAGGCTCCAACTGGCGCAGAGTGCGGCCGCACGGGTGGTTATGGGAACGACGTGGAGTTCCCATGTAACACCTCTCCTGCGCGAGCTGCACTGGCTCCCGGTGGTCTTCCGGGTGCGCTTCAAGGTTCTGGTTATCACCTTTAAAGCGCTCCATGGCTTAGGACCTGGTTATTTACGGGACCGCCTGCTACCACCAATAGCCTCCCACTGGCCAGTACGCTCCCATAGAGAGGGGCTCCTCCGGGCGCCGTCGGCCAAACAATGTCGACTGGCGGCCCCTAGGGGGAGGGCCTTCTCTGTGGGGGCACCTACGATCTGGAACGAGCTCCCCCCGGAGATATGGAGGATCCCGGATCTGCGCACCTTCCGCCGCGTGCTTAAGACTTTTCTATTTCATCAAGCTAGCCTGGCCTAAATCTTCCCCCTTTTAATGTGGAAATTTTAAATTTGTTTTAATTATAGGGTTATGGGTAAGGCGTTTTAAATTTTGGATTTAATTTTGTTTTAAATGTATTTTAATGTTTATATTGTATGTTTTTTTAATCTTGGCTGTTCACCGCCCCGAGTCCTTCGGGAGAGGGGGCGGTATAAAAATTTAATAAATAAATAAATAAAATAAAATAAAAATAAAAATAAATGAGTAGACCAGTACAGTTCTGCAAGCAGTTAAAAGCCTGGTAGACCAGTACCTCTGCTAAATCCTAAAGAATTGTCACATGACCATCAAGCCACGCCCACAAAATAAGCCACCCCCACAGAACCGGTAGTAAAAAAATTTAGAGTCCGCCCCTGCTTGAGACACGTCTCACTTAGCAGTGGAAACGTTGGGCTCCATTGCGACCGTACCTTGGAGCCTTGGCAAAATTGTCTGCGCAAGCACAAAAGCCATTCCTTTCCTCTCCGAATTAAATATCTGTAATTCACTTAGAGCACAGCGGTGTTGCGGCCAATCTGGCTTCCCAAAACAAAGAACGGCGCAGAATATAAAATAATATCGGCATATTATCACACTTACAGGCCATAGAATTGAAAACGTTGGTAGAGTTCCCAGCGTTCTCAGAAGCAATCTTGGCCAGCTTCAATGAGATCTGAGTCAATTTTAGATGGATGGGCTCCAGTCTGGAACAAATCGCCGATTCCATCCGAAAGGGATCAAATTTGGAAAGTCAGCTCGATTCAGCTTGTCAACGTTGCGTTGCAGGAAGGAAGCTCAGTTTGGGAAGTGGATTTGTAAATTGGATCACGGGGCGTTATTGAATCAAACATCCGAATAAAAGCTTTGCGTACTACCATAGCTGACCCGAAGCAAAGTTTGTTTGTTTTTTAATCCAGTGCCTTCTTTTTCAGAAAGTAGTGATTGACAATCTGTTGCTTGATGCCATTTAAATCAGAAAATAAATAAATAAATATCCAATGGCTTTAGAGTTGTTTCACACCAGGCATCAAATCCTGGGGTGGGTTCTACTTACCTTTACTACCGGTTCGCATCGTGCCCACGCGATGCTTCTGCGAAGGCGCAGATCACTCTTAGAACTTAGAATAACAGAGTTGGAAGGGAGCTTGGAGGTCTTCTAGTCCAACCCCCTGCTTAGGAGGAAACCCTACACCACTTCAGACAAATGCTTATCCAACATCTTCTTAAAAATTTCCAGCGTTGGAGCATCCACAACTTCTGGAGGCAAGTTGTTCCACTGGTTAATTGTTCTCACTGTCTGGAAATTTCTCCTTAGTTCTAAGTTGCTTCTCTCCTTGGTTAGTTTCCACCCATTGCTTCTTGTTCTACCCTCAGGTGCTTTGAAGAATAGTTTGACTCCCTCTTCTTTGGGGCAGCCCCTGAGATATTGGAACCCTGCTATCATGTCTCCCCCAGTCCTTCTTTTCATTAAACCAGACATTCCCAGTTCCTGCAACCGTTCTTCATACGTTTTAGCCTCCAGTCCCCTAATCCTCTTTGTTGCTCTTCTCTGCACTCTTTCTAGAGTCTCCACATCTTTTTTACATCGTGGCGACCAAAACTGGATGCAGGATTCCAAGTGTGGCCTTCCCAAGGCCTTATAAAGTGGTATTAACACCGCGTGATCTTGATTCTATCCCTCTGTTTATGCAGCCCAGAACTGTGTTGGCTTTTTTGGCAGCTGCTGATCAGAAGTGACCGGATGTCACTTCTGATGACATCCGGCTCAGTGGGCGGAGCCTCCCGCCGTTTTTACTACCAGTTCGTGCGAACCGGTCCGAAGCGGGGGCAACCCACCACTGATCAAATCCCAATTCCCTGTTACGTTGTGTCTGTTTGACCAAGCACTACAAGCCTATACCTGGCATCCCCCATTCACTTTAACCTGCAGTGGGTTTCACATTATTATGTTACTACCGGTTCACCCCGCGTGCGCACACTCTCGCTTTGTGTGTGTGCGCGCCTGGTTTATGCCTGCGCCTGCCTTCTGTACATGCCCCAGCCTTCCGTGTATGTGCTTTGCTCGCATGTGCACCTTTCATGCATGCGCCCGGCCTAAAAAATGTACCTAAATAGGATGGCATAGAGCTGGGGAGGGGGGGCAGGCCCCCCCACAATTTCCTCTCTCATTTTGGTGATGCGTTTCTTCTTCTTTTTCGGTGCTAAGTCAACGTTCGTCCTGTCCTGTTTTATTTCACTGCGACCCAGTCCCAATTCTCTTTTGTCTTCAGAAATGAAAGTGAGATCCAAGTGCCTCTTGAAGTAGCAATGAATATCCCTTTATGAATATGCATTAGTCCAGGGAAAGTTTTAATAACCTTTATTATTATTTATTGGGCTTTCTGAAGAAAAGTGTGGATTGAGGCTTTTTTTTTGAGCATTCTAATTACTCACCCCGTTAAAAGGGAGAATCAGAGAAACAGGCTAACAGTAGACACATCCCTCTTGTCGTTTTCAGTTGAGTCAGTCATACCGTTTCCCCAAAAATAAGACCCTGTCTTATATTTTTTTGAACCCCGAAATAAGTGCTTGGCCTTATTTTTGGAGAGGTCTTATTATTTTGGGGAGCGTGGAGCAAGATGGGGCTTCTCTTGTCATCTTACCTGATTTCCAGCTCTGCGTTTAAATATTTTCGGGGAGGGCTTATTTTCGGGGGGAGGTTTATTTTAGCACATGCGCTCAAAAGCCCGATTGGGCTTATTATCAGGGGATGTCTTATTTTCGGGGAAACAGGGTAGTAGGGCTACCGTTTCAATGCAGCAGATTGAATGACTGCTATACAGTTAGTCTTCGACTTACGACCACAACGGAGCCCCAAATTTCTCTTGCTAAGCGAAACATTTGATAAGTGGATTTCCCCCCCCTGTTTTATGACCTTTCTTTCACACAGCTGTTAAGTCAGTCACTGCCATTGTTCAGTTAGTAACACGGTCGTTAAGTGAATGTGGCTCCCCCTTGGACTTTGCATGTAAGAAGGTCACAAAAGGGGATTACATGCCCCCGGGACACTACAACCGTCATAAGTATGAACCAGTGGCCAAGAGTGTGAATTTGCATCACATGACCATGGGGATTGCTGCAATGGTCGTAAGTGTGAAAAACTGTCCTAAGTCACTTTTTTTTAGTACCGTTGTCACTAAATGAATTGTAGTAAGTAGACGGATGTCTGTATTACAATAGATTATTGTAGCTTATTTGCTGTCTATTTATTGTCCAGAGTATTGAAGCTCAGAAATTGTAGTTGGAAATTACCATATTTTTCGGACTATAAGACACACCTAAATTTAGAAGAGGAAAACAACAACAAAAATGTTTTTGGCCTCCCTTTTTTTGGGCCTTGTCCAGTCTTTTTTCGTCCTGTTTCCAGGGCTTTTTTCATCCCATTTTCGAGACTTTTTTCAGCCCTTTTTGGGGGCTTTTTTCAGCCCGTTTTCGAGGCTTTTTGTGACCCGTTTTTAAGGCTTATTGTGGCCCATTTTGGGGGCTTTTTGGCCCACTTTTGAGGCTCTTTTCAGTTCGTTTTCTGGGCTTTTTTGGCCTGTTTTTGAGGCTTTTGAGGGGGCATTTTCAAGGCTTTTTGGGGCTATTTATGAGGCTTTTTGCGTCCCATTTTTGGGGCTTTTTTGGGTCCATTTTCGGGCTTTTTAAGCCTGTTTTTGAGGCTCTTGGGGGGGCATTGTCAAGGCTTTTTGGGGACTATTTTTGAGGCTTTTTTGCCCATTTTGGCGGCTTTTTCCAGGCCATTTTCAAGGCTTTTTTTCGGCCCATGTTTGGGGCTTTTTTTGCCCGATTTTGAGGCCTTTGGGGGGCTGTTTTTGAGGCTTTTTAGGCCCATTTTTTTCTGAAAAAATGGACTGAAAAAAGCCCCCAAAATGGGCAGAAAAAAGCCTCGAATACAGCCCCCAAAAGCCTCGAAAACAGGCAAAGAAAGCCCTGAAAACGGTCTGCAAAAAACCTGGAAAATGAGCCAAAAAAAAGCCTGGAAAACAGGCCTGGAAAAGCCCCCAAAGCGGGGTGAGCGGAGGCCAAAAAAAAGGCAGGTGGGTGGGCGGGGCTTCAGCAATATTCGGTCTATAAGACGCACAGACATTTTCGCCCCCTTTTGGGAGACAAAAAAGTACGACTTATAGTCCGAAAAATACGGTACATAGTTGGAAGCTTGCTGTACTTAGAAAAGTCCTTCAGTTGTGCTACATACCATATAAAGGACAGTGGGTCCCTATCCATGTGGAACTATCCACACGTAGGATTTTAATTCTCTCCGTGATTTCTTTTCAATAGACAATGCAATGCAGCCTTCCATTCCTCAACGTTCATTATTACACTGGAACAAAGGTGCTCGGTGTTTTCACACTCGACTTTTGAGAGCCACGCCTTGGGCTTTAAGGAAGCCTCAGGTGGGCCAGAAAAAAATAATCATCTTACTTTATATACCTTAAAGCGGAATTAAAATTATACATTGATGATTACACTCTAAATGTAAATCGAATAATGAAACTTTTCGGTTTCGTCATGCTTGAGACCTCTGCGGCTGCATCAAAAGCTTTGCAGAGTAGAGTCTCGGGATAAAATGCAAGTTTATGGATTTCTCCAACTTGGCCAACAGAAAACGGTGCCTCCCAAAGTAAAACAAAACGCATTTATTGATTTAAAAGGCCTCTGGCAAGTTCTACCAAGAAGTGTAGCTAAAAACAAGATGTGGGATTTCCAGTACCATGGAAAGCTCCCTCTGGACAGCTTCTGCTTACAAATGCTGGAAGGGACTAGTTGAAATCCTTTCAGCCTTCCCTTTGACCCAACTCTAGAAGAGAATGAATCATAGAAGGCCAAGGTCCTGCGATGGTGGTCAGATTTTTTCCCCTCTTCCTTTGTGGGATAAGTCCCCAGTGCTTCTGGACAGAGGGTAAAGAAAAAAATAATAATCTTACTGATTTACGGAGGGCAATTGGTTATCAAATCAAATCAAATCTTTATTGTCAACGCAGAACATGTGTACAATGAAATTGAATGAGCCTAAACTCCAACCCCGAAACACAGAATACATCTCAATAACTCAATAAATAAAAGAAAAAGAAATCCCTAAACCCAGGTAAGTAATAACTAGCATACATTCCCATATACGTATATGTAAGATAAAAGTAAACGTTCCCCTCGCACATCTGTGCTAGTCGTTCCCGACTCTAGGGGGCGCTGCTCATCTCCGTTTCAAAGCCGAAGAGCCAGCGCTGTCCGAAGACGTCTCCGTGGTCATGTGGCCGGCATGACTCAATGCCAAAGGCGCACGGAATGCTGTTCTCTTCCCACCAAAGGGGGTCCCTATTTTCCTACTTGCATTTTTTACCTGCTTTGAACTGCTAGGTTGGCAGAAGCTGGGACAAGTCATGGGAGCTCACTCCATTACGCGGTGCTAGGGATTCGAACTGTTGAACTGTCGACCTTTTGATCAACAAGCTCAGTGTCTTAGCCACTAAGCCACCATGTCCCTTCTATAAACATATGTATATAACATTATATTATATTACACCGTTATGAACATGTTGCACTCGCCCTGCAAGTCTATCCTATTAAACCTAATTGTGGTCTTACGTTGTGTTCAGAAGTCTGACGGCCCACGGATAAAAGCTATTTTTCAGCCTATTCGTTCGGCTGGCTAGCCTTCTACATCTCCTGCCCGATGGTAGGACAGTAAAGAAATGCTGACCAGGATGTGAATCAACCCTAAATTTACAGGACATACATGTCCCCCTTTTGTGCTTTCTGAGATTTTGCAATGGCCAAAGGATGAAGAGAGAGAGAGAGAGAGAGAGAGAGAGAGGGAGGGAGGGAGGGAGGAAGGGAGGGGAGGGGAAGGGGGAGAGAGAGAGTGACTTTTAAAAAAAGTTATTTAAATCTAAGTTTGGCGGAAAAAAATTCAAAGACTTAATGCTCAGATTTTGTGCAAACATAACAAAACATGAGTTCATCCATGCAAAATAGCGTGTTCTATTACATATTCACCTAGGTCAGTGATGGCTAACCTTTTTGCCATCGCGTGCCAAGAGGGGGGTCGTGTGTGCACTTGCCCACACCCATAATTCTATGCACCCTGCCCCAGCACATCCGGGCACGACCCCCCCCCCACTCCTGGCACGCAATGGCCCCGGTAGGCCTGTTTTTCTCTCTCACCTGCCTCCAGAGCCTCTCTATGAGTCTGGGGAGGGCGAAAATGGCCTTCCCCCCCCTGGAGGCTCTGGAGGCTGGGGGCAGCAAAAAACATCACTTCCTATCCTGAAGTTGGGAAACGGGCCGTTTCTGGCTTCCGGAAGGCCTCCGAGGGAGTGGGGAAGGCTGTTTTCGCCCTCCCCTGATGCATAGAGAGGCTCTATGCTAGAGCAGGGGGCTGGACTAGAAGACCTCCAAGGTCCCTTCTGTTCTGATTCTGAATCCTGGAAAAGGGGTTTCTCCACTCCAAAAAAACCCAACCCCCACCATCCCCGTAGCTGATATTTCATGAATATGCTTATTTTCTTTATTGATTTCATATTTATACTCTTAGTTTTTCTACCACACCGTGTGGCTGGCTGAGAGCATCCGTCTTGTGCTGCATCATTTAGCACAGGCGTGGGCCACTATGACAACTTTTAAGATCCGTGGACTTCAACTCCCAGAATTCCTGAGCCAGCCATGCTGGCTTAGGAATTCTGGGAGTTGAAGTCCACGAGTCATACTGTTGCCATAGTTACCCATCTCTCCTTTAGCAGGTAGCGCTTTGTTTACAACCCCACTGAGTGATGGTGCCTCATCGCTCTCATCCATGTGCTTCAAAAATTCTATTTCCCCCCCTCCCCTCCTTATTTATCATGGGTTTTTAAGGGGGAGGCTTTTGAGGTGTGTTATGGCCCCGCCCTCTGAGCCTGTCCCATCGGAGGAAGAAAGCTCCGAGCATGAGGAAGAGGAGTCAGCCAGGCCTCCCTCTCCAGGCCCCTCCCCTCTGGCATTGTCTCAAGTGCCGGCCGAGGGAGAGGAGACAGCTGATTCGAATCAGAGTGATGAAGAAACATCATTCCTGGACGCACGCCTCCGAAGGCGTGATAAACGTTTGCAGCAGCTTAGGAGGCGTGCTAGGGATTAGAACTGAGTCACTGGACCACACCCCAGAGACTATATAATAGAGGGTGGTGGTCAAGGATCCTTGTGACGAACAAAGCAAACCTTGGATAGTCACTAAAGCCTCGTCCGGAACTGCTGAGAGAAAGATTTAAAGTGTCGGACATTTGGACTCTTGAGTATTTATCTTTCTGTTTTACTTTGAAAATAAAGTCACTTGGCAAACGGTGTGTCTATCGCTGCCAAGTGGGAGATAAGACCTGGGTGCGTTCCAAAGTGTTTCCTTAACCCTCGACTGGCTGTGTTGGTGTGTGTGTGGGTACAGGGACAGATCAAGGTGAGGGAGATCGGCTTTAAGAGTTTTTCAGCCTCCGAAACGGCAGAGAAGTCTAAAAAGCACAGAGCACGGAAAAATCAAAATCAGCGAACAGAAATTGTGCCTCTTCCCTTCGAGCGAAGCCGGGATGGGAAAAAGGATAAGGGGACAGAGACTCTGCACTTTTTTCCCCATGCCATTCTCCTTACATAAAATGCTTCCTGAAAATTTTAAGCTGGGTTGGCACGATCAGGTTTGTGACACCTATCTTCCCAGAGCTAAGTTTATTACTTTTCTAAATCTGCCTTGCAAATGAGAACAAAACTGCTTTCTTCATTTGCAGTTGGGAAGTGGCGTGAAGCGTGAGGGACCCGGTTTGTGGGGGCAATAAGCTTGACTTTGTATAAAATATACAAAAAGTATGAAGGCTGTTGCTTAACGCATTGTAAGCCGCCCTGAGTCTCCGGAGAAGGGCGGCATATAAAAATAAATAAATAAATAAATAAATAAAATAATAAATAAGCTTAGTCGAGGAACACCTTACTTCTAACATGTCAACGGCGTCAAGTTTTGGCCTTTGGAGACCTGACTGGTAAAAACGCATAGAATTGGCTTGCCAGTTGCCCAGGGGCAGGTAGGACAGCGCTCCAGAGGGTCAACGTCATTGCCCAGAGGATCTCTGGTTGCCCCCTCCCCTCTTTGGAAGAGCTTTATAGCCCCCAATGCCTTAAGAAAGTTCAAAACATTCTTAAAGATACATTTCATCCTTTTTTTTATTTTTATTAATTATTACCATCTGGCAGACGGTACAGGACAAATAGGCTGAAAAACAGCTTCTATCCCAGGGCAATAACCATATTGAATTCTACGGTATAGTGCAGGGGTCAGCAACCTGCGGCTCTGGAGCCGCATGTGGCTCTTTCATCCCTCTGCTGCGGCTCCCTGTTGCTCGTCAGCTCCACAATTGATAAGGCTTTCGGTTAGGACAGGTAGAGGAAAATTCTATGCCTCTGTTTATACTGTACAACCCAGTATTGTGTTCGTGTTTTTTGGCTGTCGCCACACACTGCTGGCTCTTGGGCCATTCAGGGCCCAGGAAATCAGCATGTAAAGATGGAACTAGATTTATTTTTAAATAGGTTCTGAGTTGGTACTTTTCTCTCACATATGGGGAATGTCTTTCAAATGGTCTTTTTTTTGGGGGGTGGGATGGTGGTAATAGATAGTTTCCTGGGATCTCACTATTGTATTGCACTAATCATGCTAAACGAGATATTTCTTATCTTCTTAATCTCATCCAGGATCTCTTAATAGGTAAAACATTTCTAATTAACTAATGCTAATTAGAACTGTTTTACCTATTAAGAGATTCTGGATAGGGACTTTCGCCCTGTGGTTTTACAGCTTATTAATAGGTACAGTGAATTTGTCTAGAATTGCTGGGTCACTGAGCTTCTCGAGAAGGAGCTCCCCATCCAGTAGTGAAATCCAATTTTTTTTACTACCGGTTCTGTGGGCGTGGCTTGGTGGGCGTGCCGTTGCTTGGTGGGCATGGCAGGAGAAGGATACTGCAAAATCTCCATTCCCACCCCACTCCAGGGGAAGGATACTCACCGCCCTGAGTCCGAAAGGAGAAGGGCGGTATAGAAATTTGAATAATAAATAAATAATAAAAAGGATACTGCAAAATCCCCATTCCCTCCCGACTCCTGGGGAAGGATACTGCAAAATCCCCATTCCCTCGCCACTCCAGGGGAAGGATACTGCAAAATCTCCATTCCCTCCCCACTCCTGGGGGAAGGATACTGCAAAATCTTAGTGGTTAGGACTGGTTAAACAAACCAAATCGACCAAAACAAAACTCTCTACACCGGGGGGGTTGGACTAGAAGACCTCCAAGGTCCCTTCCAACTCTTGTTATTCTGTCTCTCAAGCCCTGGTTAAAAAAAACCCTGCCCTCCAGAGCAAGAGGCCCAGCGAATAGAAGGGAGCATTAGTTTTCACAGAAGCCAACTCCACCCCAACTGGCCAACTCTACAGGCAAACAAGCCGTCATTAAACTTTCAAGCAGCACAACTCGGTTCAGCCAGAGGAGCTCTCCAAGGTAGTTTGATTTTCCATCCAGCCGAATCTGTTATTTACATCTGCAGTCGTGTGCTGGGGAGCGTGTGACCTGTCCGTCTCAGGTGTTCTATCAACAGCATCTCTCTCTCTCTTTTTTTTATTTTTTCCATTCCCCCTCCTCCCTCCCTCCTGCTATTCTTCCTTCTCTCTCTCTCTCTCTCTCTCTCTCTCTCTCTTTCTTTTTGTTTACTTTTTTCATTCCCCCTCTTTCCTCCCTCCTGCTATTCCCCCCTCTCTCTTTTTGTTTACTTTTTTCATTCCCCCTCTTCCCTCCCTCCTAGTATTCCCCCCTCTCTCTGTTTCTCTCTCTCTCTTTTTTACTTTTTCCATTCCCCCTCCTCCCTCCCTCCTGCTATTCTTCTCTCTCTCTCTCTTTTACTTTTTCCATTCCCCCTTCTCCCTCCCTCCTGCTATTCTTCCTTCTCTCTCTCTCTCTGTCTTTCTTTTTGTTTACTTTTTCCATTCCCCCTCCTCCCTCCCTCCTGCTATTCTTCTCTCTCTCTCTCTCTTTTACTTTTTCCATTCCCCCTCCTCCCTCCCTCCTGTTATTCTTCTTTCTCTCTCTCTGTCTCTCTCTCTTTTTTACTTTTTTCATTCCCCCTCCTCCCTCCCTCCTGCTATTCTTCCTTCTCTCTCTCTCTCTGTCTTTCTTTTTGTTTACTTTTTTCATTCCCCCTCTTCCCTCCCTCCTGCTATTCTTCTCTCTCTCTCTCTCTGTCTCTCTCTCTTTTTTACTTTTTCCATTCCCCCTCCTCCCTCCCTCCTGCTATTCTTCCTTCTCTCTCTCTCTCTGTCTTTCGTTTTGTTTACTTTTTTCATTCCCCCTCTTCCCTCCCTCCTAGTATTCCCCCCTCTCTCTGTCTCTCTCTCTCTTTTTTTACTTTTTCCATTCCCCCTCCTCCCTCCCTCCTGCTATTCTTCTCTTTCTCTCTCTGTCTCTGTCTCTTTTTTACTTTTTCCATTCCCCCTCCTCCCTCCTTCCTGCTATTCTTCCTTCTCTCTCTCTCTCTGTCTTTCTTTTTGTTTACTTTTTTCATTCCCCCTCTTCCCTCCCTCCTAGTATTCCCCCCTCTCTCTGTCTCTCTCTCTCTCTTTTTTACTTTTTCCATTCCCCCTCCTCCCTCCCTCCTGCTATTCTTCTCTCTCTCTCTCTCTCTCTCTCTCTCTCTCTTTCAGTCTTTGTTTTGGTGAGATCTTAATCTCCTGGCAGGGCAGAGCAGGGGAGCCGTTTCCAGCCGGGCTGACGTCAGTGTGGCTCCATCAATTAGCCGGCACTAGGCACTGGGGAAGAGGTGCAGCTGTCGCCCTTCTCCCTGGCGACGAAGTTTCTCACCACGCCAGCTCGGCTTCACTTCGGGGAATTTACTCGAGGTGGCCCTGAGAAGCTCAGCAGCCACGGCACCTGGGGTTAGTCCTCTCTCTCTCTCCCTCCCCAGGTGGAAGCACCTTGTCTCCAAGTTCAAGGGATCAGGTGTGCTGGCTCCTCTGTGGGAACCCAAGGCAATCTAGGCATGCAAAGAATATCCCTTAGGCCTGAAGGTGTCACCTGTGGTTGTGAACCAAACACCACAGTAGAAGGGAACAATTGTGGAGAAAGCAGGGGTGAAATTCAGCAGGTTCTGACAGGTTCTGGAGAACCGGTAACGGAAATTTTGAGTAGTTCAGAGAACCGGCAAATACCACCTCTGGCTGGCCCCAGAGTTGGGTGGGAATGGAGATTTTGCAATGTCCTTCCCCCTGGAGTGGGGAGGGAATGGAGATTTTGCAGTATCCTTTCCCCTGGAGTGGGGAGGGAATGGAGATTTTACAGTATCCTTCCCCTGGAGTGGGGAGGGAATGGGGATTTTGCAATATCCTTCCCCCTGGAGTGGGGAGGGAATGGAGATTTTGCAGTATCCTTCCCCCAGGAGTGGGGAGGGAATGGGGATTTTGCAATATCCTTCCCCCAGGAGTGGGGAGGGAATGGGGATTTTGCAGTATCCTTCCCCTGCCACGCCCACCAAACCGCACCACACCCACCAAGCCACTCCAACAGAACCGGTAGTAAAAAAAAAATTGAATTTCATCACTGATCCAAAGGTGCTTCTTTTTTCAAGAGGCAACTGGACTTTCTTGTTTTTACTTTTGAAGACGTTTCGCTTCTCATCCAAGAAGCTTCTTCAGTTCTGACAGGATAGTGGGGAATGGATTTATATTGACTGAGATTCTCTACAGACTGTTAGCTTTACAATTTGGGATGGACATCCTTTTGAATGGTGTGGGCGTAGGAATGGATTTCCAGAAGAAAAAAAAAATTGCAGACTATAGGAACCAGGAACACGGGTGACCCTGAGGACACAGATAAACCTCGAAGTGCTTCAACGACCTTTTTTAAAATTATTATTATTATTTATTTTGATTTATATGCCGCCCTTCTCCGGAGACTCAGGGCGGCTTACAAGGCATTAAGCAATAGCTTTCATAATTTTGTATATTTTTATACTAAAGTCATCTTATTGCCCCCACAAACCGGGTCCTCATTTTACCTACCTTAGAAAGGATGGAAGGCTGAGTCAACCTTGAGCCTGGTAAGAATTGAACTCGCAGTAATTGCAGGCAGCTGGAAGCTAAATACTACCTTTAACAGTAGCATTAGTCTGCTGCGCCACTCAGACCTTCTAAAAAGATGCGAAGGACCAGCTCTCTGCAAGGCATATCAATCCTTCCATTCCCCCACCGTCCATCAGTCAGAGCTGAAGAAGCTTCTGGGATGAGAAGCGAAACGACTTCAAAGAAAAACCAGAAAGTCCAGTTGCCTCTTGAAAAAAGCATATTTTGGAGAAGTTCCATGATAGCTTTGGTGATTACTCAGGTGGCCTGCTTTTCTGGGGTGGAGGTACGTCACATCACATGTAGAATCACAAGACTGGATTCGCACAGCAGCATGCTAAATATTTGGGGGAAAGCTAGAGAGAGCTTACAATTTACGACCGCAATGCAGCCCAAAATCTATATCGCAAAGTGAGACAAGTGAATTTTGCCTCGTTTTATGACTTTTCTGACCACAGTTGTTAAAACGAATCGCTACAGCTGTTAAGTGAGTCACAGGGTTTTGTTGTGGCTCTGTTACCTGAGCCTGTGTCATCGGCAGGAGAGGACTCCGAGAGTGAAGGGGAGGAGTTGGCAAGGCCTCCCTCTCCAGGACCCTCCTCTCTGGCAATGCCTTCGGTGTCCGCCGAAGGGCAAGAGATAGGGCCTGGGCCAAGCACGTCCACGCAGCCACAGGTGGACAGTGATGAGGCAAATGAGTCTTGGCTGGATCCTCGGCAGCGTCGCAGAGATAAGCGCACGCAACAAAAGAAAAGGCGTGCCAGAGATTAGGCTGAGTCACTGGACCACACCCCACAGGGTATAAAAGGGGGTGAGGTGGCCATTCAGACTCTGTGACGGACAAAACTAACTACTATCGAGTCACATTGCATCTTTGGAAACAACATTATCGGCCTTGGATTTATTTTACGAACTGGACAATTCTTGACTGTGTGTATTTTGTTTTTGAGTAAAGTTCTTGGCAAGCAGCTACTGGGTTGCTGCCAAGCTTCTTATCGGAAGAATTGGTTGTCTGCCAGTTTATTTAACCCCCGGCTGTCTGTTTGTGTGCGTGTGTGAGACGGGGACAGAACAGGTTACTAAGCAAACCTGGCTTCCCCATTGACTTTGCTTATCAGAAGGGTCGCAAAAGGGGGAATCACGTGACCCTGGGACGCTGCATAAAATCGTCATAAGTACGAGTCAGTTGCCAAGCGCCTGAATTTTAATACACGTGACCATGGAGACGCTGCAACGGTCCTAAGTGGGAAAAACGGTCATAAGTCACTTTTTTTCCCAGTGCCGTTGTAACTTCGGTCACTAAATGAACTGTTGTAAGTTGAGGACTACCTGTATTGGCAATTCTGCCTCTTTGTAAGGTCCATGGGGCATGGGCCACAAGACACAGTGGTAGAATACCCTCCCTCTACAAATACAGATGTCCTCCTCCTTTTTATATCTCAAAAATCAAACCAAAAGCAGAAATCGGACTTTGCTACTGGCCCTCAGCTGTTTTTAGAGGCTTTGTTTATATGGTTTTTTTATCTAGCATTACCTTTTCCTTAAAAGGGACACTGGCTCAGTGGCTAAGAGGCTGAGCTTGTCGATCGAAAGCTCGGCAGTTCAGCGGTTCGAATCCTGAGTGCCGCATAACGGGGTGAGCTCCCGTGACTTGTCCCAGCTTCTGCCAACCTAGCAGTTCGAAAGCATGTAAAAAATGCAAGTAGAAAAATAGGAAGGTGGGAAGGAAACAGCGTTCCGTGCGCCTTTGGCATTGAGTCATGCTGGCCACATGACCACGGAGACGTCTTCGGACAGCGCTGGCTCTTCGGCTTTGAAACGGAGATGAGCACTGCCCCCTAGAGTCGGGAACGACTGGCACGCATGTTCGAGGGGAACCTTTACCTTTACCTTTTCCTTAAATATTTCTTTAACCTGCTGCTATTTTTAAAAGGTCCATTTCCTCATCTCGGAAAGCCCCTCTGGTTTTATTTAATGGGTAGTTGCTACTTTCGCGTCGTTTTCATTACTTGTAGGCTTTATTTTTATATGGTTTTCTTTTATGTCGTGTTGTTTTCCCAGTTGTTGTAAACGATCCTGGGAGAATAATTCCGCTTGAACGGCGGCTTAAAAGCTCCTCATAAAACAACGCCTGTTCGTTGTGAAACATCCATTCCAGGATCAGAGGTGGAAGAAGATGGCCGAGCACAAGATAACGGAGAATAACATCCTCATTTTTCTGCCCTGCTTATGGGTTACTCCAGTGGTGAAATCCAAATTTTTTTACTACCTGTTCTGTGGGTGTGGCGTGGTGGGCGTGGTGTGGTTTGGTGGGTGTGGCAGGGGAAAGATACTGCAAAATCTCCATTCCCACCCCACTCCAGGGGAAGGAAACTGCAAAATCCTCATTCCCACCCAACTCTGGGCCAGCTAGAGGTGGCATTTGCCGGTTCTCCGAACTACTCAAACTTTCCACTACCGGTTCTCTGAACTGCTCAAAATTTCTACTACTTCAGAACCTGTCAGAACCTGCTGGATTTCTCCCCTGGGTTACCCAGAGATTTTGGTTGGGCAGATGAAACTTCCTCCAATTTCCAATCTAAACAGGATTGTACGATTCTCAGTCCTCCTCACCTATATTTATCTTTCCCTCCACCCCTTTCAATCCCATCGCGGTGACGATGCTTCAGCATCACATGCTCGACACACCGTAGTCATGCCATGGTGCAATTAGGTAATTTTAGACTCGGGAACTGATTATCTTATGCCCTCCGTTTCTCCGGAGACGTTAATTATTCCGAGGCATATTTATTTCTCCTCCGAACAAATAGGATTCAATCTAGGTCAGTTGCCGGGACCAGAGGTTTTGTCTTCTGAGCATTTGGACTCGTGCTGGAGCCCATCCTCAGGGAACCTCACTACAGAGGTGAAATCCAGCAGGTTCTGATAGGTTCTGGAGAACCAGTAGCGGAAATTTTGAGCAGTTCGGAGAACCGGCAAATACCACCTCTGGCTGGCCCCAGGAGTGGGGTAGGAATGGAGATTTTGCAATATCCTTCCCCCAGGAGTGGGGAGGGAATGGGGATTTTGCAGTATCCTTTCCCTGGAGCGGGGTGGGAATGGGGATTTTGCAATATCCTTCCCCCAGGAGTGGGGAGGGAATGGGGACTTTGCAGTATCCTTCCCCTGCCATGCCCACCAAGCAACACCATGCCCACCAAGCCACGCGCACAGAACTGGTATTAAAAAAAAATTGCATTTCACCACTTCCTCACTAGTCTAGTGACGAGAAGGACCAGGGGTGACAGGACAGCGGTCTTCCAGTATTTGAGGGGCTGTCACAGAGAAGAGGGGGACAACCTATATTCCAAAGCACCCAAAGGCCAGACGAGGAACAATGGATGGAGACTGTTCAAGGAGAGATTCAACCTGGAAATAAGGAGAAATTTTCTGACAATGGGAGCAATCAACCAGTGGAACAACTTGCCTTCAGAAGTTGTGGGTGCTTCATCGCTGGAGGCGTTCAAGAAGAGACTGGACAGCTACTTGGTCAGAAATGGTATAGGGTCTCCCGCTTGAGCAGGGGGTCTGACTAGATGACTTACAAGGTCTCTATTCTAAGTTAAATTCTAAGTTAAACTTCTCTCTAGCAGAAGTGTGCTTTGGGCTATTCTATGCATAGTATTTGATATTAAGTTTGTTGGCCGAGCAGGGACAAAAATAGCTAAGGAAATGATTGAAGCCTGGGAAACAGGACCCTTGTCAGTCAACAGAAGGGCTGATTTACCAGCTGCTTATCAGGTACTTAGGAACCCTTAGAAACACAAGGAAACAACAGCCAATGACTTAATAGCTGGCCATCAACACCCCAATCAGCAAATAAAAAGCTACACATACAACCAGGCCCCACATAAGCACTATGCATAGAGTAGCCTGAAGCACACATTCTTCTAGAGAAAAGTTTCCTCAATAGTTGCACGCCGCTGTAGCAAATTGTTCTAAAGGGTATTCCCCTTACATTTTTTTGGAGGGTGGGGTTCAACTTCAGCTGTAAATCTTTTCTTATCCAGATGACACACCACTCAGCATTTCTCTACTCCTGCACAAACTTATGGTTCTGGCTGTTCCCCGGCTTCATGGCAGCCATTTTGACTGCCGCTGCTCCTAGTCTTCGGATAAGGGGATTTTCCGAGTCAGGGAGGGGAGATGCGGCTCCCCTCGACCTGCAAGGCGGTCCCCCTTTGCTTCACCACCCCTCCAAGGTGGCTATGGCTTCTAGTGAAGCCCCGACAGGGAGAGCTCGGAACGGACCCGCGGAGGTTGCGGATCTGGCACCAAAAGCTCAACCGGAAGTCGAGAGAAGTTTCCTGAGGATGGGCTCCAACACGAGTCCGAAAGCTCGGAAGACTAAAATTCTGGTCCTGGTGACTGACCCAGATTGGATCCTGCAACATTATCCTGGGATATGTATATTTGATAAGCCGCCTGGGAAAAGCCAAAGGAAATCATCAAAACCATAAAAAAAAGCAAAAGTTAGAATATTTCGGACACCCGGCAAAATACGGCATCCTTCACTTAATCCTCTCCAAGGAAAGATTGAAGGCAAACGAGGTCCAGGCAGAAGAACATAGTGGCTCCAAAATCTAAGGGACCGGTTTGGATAAAACTCAAGCAGTTTTGTTGGCCTTTTGTTTGTCCTTGAAAACTCCATTAAATTAAATGTTTGTTTGCTATAATTTTATATCGGCACCAAAACAATTCATAATCCATTCCCTTAACCAAATAACCAGTCTCATTTTGCAAACTGCCTTGCGAAGGCCATTTACCTTGAAAAAATGGGATAGATCTACTGAAAAAAAAATTATATTTATAAACCTCCTCTTTACTTTGCTGGTGAAGTGTGATAAGCAGATTGTGTGAACAGGGCTTAGGTATCTGATGGAGGACGACTGTCAGGTGCGTGAAAAAACAACCTCTCGCTAAATATAAATGGAAACAGAATTGAGAAAGCTGATAAATAAGACAAATGGAAATTAAATTTGCAAGGCCTCTCTTCTCATTGTGACCCTTTGCAGGCAACTGCATACCCACTGATGCATAATTTGGAGTCTGTTAACCTCCATGCCCTGCCTAATTTTGTCATTTTCTAAAGACTTATTTTAATTTAAAAGAAATAATTGGGAAGCTAGCATGGAGCCAAGCAAACCGCCAGCCTTAAGCATAATTTTTTTTATTTCTCATTATGTTTCCAGAGTGTGCTTTTATATTTTGTACACATTTTTTAAAAATGATACTGATAAGTGTGCAATTTAGAATAGAAGTTTTTATAGAATAGAATAGAATAGAATAGAATAGGGAGTGAAGCGGCATAGAAATGCAACAAAATAAATAAATAAATTGAATTGAATAGAATTCTTTATTGGCCAAGTGTAATTGGACACACAAGGAATTTGTCTTTGGCTCATATACTCTCAGTGTACATAAAAAGAAAAGATACATTTGTCAAGAATCATAAGGTGCAACACTTAATGTTAGTCATAGGGTACAAATAAGCAATCAAATCATGCGAGGAAACAATATCAATATAAATCAGATATAAACCAGTAACAAAGTTACAGTCATGCAGTCATAAGTGGGAGGAGACGGGTGATAGGAACGATGAGAAGATTAATAGTAATGCAGGCTTAGTGAATAGTTTGACAGTGTTGAGGGAATTATTTGTTTAAGAGAGTGATGGCGTTTGGGGGAAAAAACTCTCCTTGTGTCTAGTTGTTCTGGTGTGCAGTGCTCTATAGCGTCATTTTGAGGGTAGGAGTTGAAACAGTTTACGTCCAGGATGCGAGGGGTCTGTAGATATTTTCCCAGCCCTCTTTTTGACTCGTGCAGTATACAGGTCCTCAATGGAAGGCAGGTTGGTAGCCATTGTTTTTTCTGCAGTTCTGCATTCAGTTGTGCTTACTCATATGTCCAGCACTTTCACCTATCAGGAAAGAGGCATTAACTGAATTGGATACCCAGTTTGGTGTAGTGGCGAAGGTGCGAGCCTAGAAGCCAGGTGACTGTGAGTTCTAGTCCCGCCTTAGCTACGAATGGTGGCTGGGTGCCAATCCCTCCCTCTTGGTCCAACCCAACTCATGGGGTTGTTGTGGGAAAAATAGGAAGAAGGACTGTTGTGTATCTTTGCTGCTTTGAGTAATGTATAAAGTCCCATATTTTTCAGAGTATAAGATGCACCGAAGTATAAGACACACCTTAGTTTTTGGGGAGGAAAATAGGGGAAAAAAATCTGCCTACTAGGTATTCATCTGGCTAGTCCTTAGCCTGGTTAGCTTCAGCACATTAGTTCGCTGGCTGGTTTTGAGGTTGGGGCTGGTTGAGCTGAAAAACAGCTTCAAAAGCACAGCTGATTGTCGGAGGGAGCTCCAGTGATTAAAGCAGGCAAAGCGCGGAAGGGGTAAGAGAAGGCAGCAGCTGTTCCGGGTAGCCATTTTGGACTCCACGCGTAGCGTTTTCAGCCTCCAAACATGATGGGGTGAGCTCCTGTTCTTGCCCCAGCTCCTTCCAACCTAGCAGTTCAAAAGCATGCAAGCGTGAGTAGATCAATAGGTACCACTTCGGTGGGAAGGTAACAGCATTCCGTGCACCTTTGGCATATAATAATAATAAATAATAATAATAATTTTATTTCTATACCGCCCTTCTCCCGAAGGGCTCAGGGCGGTGTACAGCCTGTTTAAAAACACAAACAAAACAACAATATAAAATTTAAAATAATTAAATAAAGTGGCTCAGATTTAAAACCCCAATAAATTTAAATATCCCAATTTAAAAGCTATTGTGTTGTTAGTCCGGCCTGGCGGAATAATAGGGTCTTCAGTGCGCAGCGAAATGCCCGGAGGTCGGAGATCTTACGAATTTCCGGGGGCAGTTCGTTCCACAGGGATGGGGCTCCCACAGAGAAGGCCCTCCCCCTGGGCGCCGCCAGTCGACATAACTTGGTTGACGGCACCCTGAGGAGACCCTCCCTGTGGGAACGGACTGGTCGGTGGGAGGCTATTGGTGGCAGGAGACGGTCTCGGAGGTACCCGGGTCCTATGCCATGGAGTGCTTTAAAGGTGGTAACTAACACCTTGAATCGCACCCGGAAGACCACTGGGAGCCAGTGCAGCTCGCGCAGGAGGGGTGTCACATGCGCGGCAGCATTCTGGACCAGTTGGAGCCTCCGAGTGCTCTTCAAGGGGAGCCCCATGTAGAGAGCATTACAATAGTCCAATCGGGAAGTAACATCATATAGTCATGCTGTTCACATGGTGTTGTGGCCCGTCAACAGCCTGTGCAGATTGTAGCTGGTTTTGACAGTGAGAAGGCTGATGTGGTGCTGCGCCAGCAGGCTGTGCAGCTGGCGCTCGAGTCGGACAGTGAGGAGGCTGGAGAAGATGTGGTGCCAGAGGCAGGGATTCAGCCAGGGCCTTCAGAACCTCCAGAAGCTCCCATAAGTGAAAAGGAAGAAGAGGAGGAGTCTTTTGTTGATGCACGGGCGCGCAGAGCTGCCTAAAGGCAGGAGTGGCTCCTCAGGAGGAGGTCTTCTCGAGAGTAAGGCTTGGGGCTAATTGGCCACTCCCTTAGCCTATTTAAGGAGGAACGCCGACTGAAGCAATTTGTAGGGAACAACTTCAGTTCACTCTCCTTCGCGTCTTGATTCTCTGCAAAATTGCTTCTGGGCTTTCTGCCAACTCTAATAAGACTGTGATGAGCTTATCTCAGAATTCTTATAGGCTGTTAAGACAGTTTATTAACAGCCTGTGGTTGATAAAGACTAAGTTATTTGAGTAAAATAGGAAGAAAAGGAGGGGAAATAAGAGTAGGAGAGGGTTGGAAAGGAAGGAAGAGGGGAGGAGTAGGGGAAAGGAAGAGGAAGTAGTGAAGGGGAAGGGGAGGAAAGAAGAAAGTAGAAAAGGATAGAAGAAGGGAGGGAAGGGAAAGGGAGAAAGGAGAGAGAGAGATAGAAGAAGGGGGAAAGGAGAGGAAGAAAAGGAGGGGAAATAAGAATGAGAGAGAGGGTTAGAAAGAGAGGAAGAGTGGAGGAGTAGGGGAAAGGAAGAGGAAGTAGTGAAGGGGAGGAGGAAAGAAGAAAGTAAAAAGGATAGAAGAAGGGAGCCTGGTGAGATTCGAACTTACAGTAATTGCAGACAGCTGGTGTTAATCACAATGCTATCAGTCTGCTGAGCCACCAGAATGGTAGAAGAGCAACCTCGAGTACAATGATCTAATACGAAGGTTAAAAGATAATATGTATGAGAAGTAGATTGTACATTTATGTATGTTTATGAGAAATAAAAATAGAAAAAAAAATTTTTTAAAAAGGAAACGTGTGCTTGGGGTGGCAGGGAATCGCCTTCGTTCATCGTGGCTTCTCCCCTAACTTCTCTCTCCTTCTCTTTTCAGAGTAAGCTGGTGAAATACTTCAGCCGTCAGCTCTCCTGCAAAAGGAAAGTGTCCCTGCAGGAGAGGAACGCCAAGCTGGAAGGTTTCCCGCAGCTCTGGCACTGGTTTCGAATTGTCAACATCCGCAAGGAGGTCATGGAGGTGAGTGAGGCCTTGGACGGCAGCAGTTACTGGTTCCTGTTTCCCTCCACATCGTTACTTCCTGTTGCTCTTCTTCCATCCCATTCCCCCATCAGTCCATCCTTACAGACTTCCCGGGAGCTGCCGACTAGGGTTGTAATTCTCTCCTCCGGTTGCACTTAATTGGGGTCTTTGGCGCTCTCTGAGCTTGGTTGTTTTCTTTGCAGATGTTCCTTTATCCAACTAGGTAGCTGACCAGCGCTTGTTACCTAGTTGGGCAATGAAATGAGCCGAGTGTGGCGCAGTCTTTAGAGTGCAGTACTGCAGCTACTTCAGCTGACTGCTAGTTCAGCAGATCAGCGGATCAAATCTCACCGGCTCAGGGTTGACTCAGCCTTCCATCCTTCCGAGGTGGGTAAAATGAGGACCCAGATTGTTGGGGGAAAGATGCTATTTAGTATACTGTCTATTGGTGTAAGCCGTCCAGAGTCCTCGGAGAGTGGGCGGCATAGAAATATGACTAATAAAATAAAAAATAAATAAAAAATAAACGTCTGCAAGAAAACCACCAAGCTCAGAGACCATCAAGGACCCCACAGCCCTCCCTCCCTCCTCCTCCTCCTCCTCCTCCTCCTCCTCCTCCTCCTCCTCCTCCCTGCAACTCCATTCTCTTCTAACACTGATGATTTATTTATTTATTTATTTTATTTATTTTAATTTGGTTTATATGCTGCCCTTCTCCGGAGACTCAGGGCGGCTTGCAATGCGTTAAGCAAAAGCCTTCATACTTTTTGTATATTTATACAAAGTCAGCTTATTGCCTCCATAATCTGGGTCCTCATTTCACCTACCTTTGAAAGGATGGAAGGCTGAGTCAACCTTGAGCCTTGGAGAGATTCGAACCAGCAGTAAATTGCAGGCAGCTGTGTTAATAACAGGGTGCTTAGACCACTGTACCAGCAAGGCTCTATGATGTTACCTAGTTAGATGTTTCATTACCTAGTTAGGTAATGAAACATCTGTAAGAAAACAACCAAGCTCCAAGAGTACCAAGGGACTCCTCATTTCCACTTTGAGCTACAAATCTTCTCTTTTATCGGTTAGAATGTTCCTTCTGGTAGTGCAAATCCCAGAATATTTGGAGTATGGGTATCATACCTTCCCAGAAATCCTGATCCTGGAATGGTTTAGTCTGATTTCGTATTAATTTCTTCTAATTTATTTATTATTATTTATTAATTCAATTTGAATGCCGCCCCTCTCCGAAGACTCAGGGCGTCTCACAATACATTTTAAAAAATCATTATAAAAAACATTTAAAAATTAAAAACATTAAAAACTCATTCATGGCCGGATCTGGCCAGATCACAAGAGCGAGATCGACGGCCCCAGGCCTGCCGGAAAAGCCAGGTCTTCACCGCTTTTCGGAAGGCCAATAGGGTGGGGATGGTCCGGACCTCAGGAGGTAACTGGTTCCAGAGAGCTGGGGCAGCCACAGAGAAGGCCCTCCCCCGCGGGCCCACCAGCCGGCATTGTTTAGCTGATGGGACCCTAATGAGGTGGGAGTCATTTAATTTGGGTTGTCTTGTCCCTCCCCTTTAACATCTATAGACCGCTGCGGAGGAGAGGAGTTGTGATGGTGAGAGATTTCATGGAAGTCCTGACCCAGCCTTTGGAGCCAGGGGAGACTCCTAATAGAGTGTTTGGAGGTCACCATAATCACAGCTGGATTTGCGGGCGGAGACCATGGCGAGGAAGACCAGCTGCCACCCTCCCTAAAGCTGGAAGCCCTAATGACCATGAGTCGTGCTGTCACCACTACTAGACTAGACTACTGCCATGTTTATTACATGGGACTGCCCTTGAAGACTACTGTAGGAGAAAGAGTGGCAGGACCTGGGGGGGTGGAGTCAAGAGAGGAATCACCCTAGAATCCCTACAATAGTCACAAGCAAACTAAGTCCAACTTCCCTTGAATTCCGCTGACTCCTATCTAACACTAAGCAGGTGCTAAACTTGAATTGAGAAGATTAACGCTGACATGAAAGACCTGGTCCATATGAAAGTCCAATTAAACTGATTTTTTTTTTGCCACTCACGCCTATGCACAGGAATCGCAGGTTTAGAAATATGAAATATAAATAAATAAGCAAATAGTAGCATAGCCTTTATTGTCATTGTACATCATATATACAACGAAATTGATTTAGCCTCTGTGGTGCAATCCATAACAGAAAATACAAAACAACGTAGATAGTATAGGAAATACTAATGCTCTGATGGTCCTTTGTTAGTGAGCACCTAGAAGCCAAGAGGAACATACGTGGCAAATTTCAACTTTGTAGGCTTTACGGTTCTGGAGATTTCGTGATTAATGCCTGAGGATTAAACCTGGCTAGAAGAAAAACACACATAAACCCTACGAAGAAGTAAGAAAATTGATATATATATATATATATATATATATATATATATATATATATATATATATATATAGATAGAGAGAGAGAGAGAGAGAGAGAGAGAGAGAGAGAGAGAGAGAGACAGAGAGAGAGAGACAGAGAGACAGAGAGATTCAATACGTTTCATTGATATTCCCCAATATATTGAGCATGTTGATTTCCCTTATGTCACATTAAAAATTGCAGTTCTCCACAACTTTTCAGATGTTTTATGGGCTCTTTGCAACTCTGGATAAAGAAGACGTACATTTTCTGGGTTTGTTTCTTTTCTGGCAGGGGATGGAGAAAGTCTCTTCAATGGTGTATTTTTTTTCTCACTGCAGGAGTGCAATAGAAACACAAGAGGGCAGCAGTGCTCTATCTTACTGAACATTTCATGGGGGGGGGGAGAGAGAGAGAGAGAGAGAGACAGACAGACAGACTAATTTTTACAGCTGCAAATGAGGGATTTGCATAAGGTGTTTGTCATAATAAAAGCTGCTTGTGCAAGTGATAAGAGGAAGAGCAATCTAGTGAGTAAAGTTGTTGTGGTTACTAGTAAAATTACATCTTCTCCCTATCTAAAGTCTAATATTGTTGTACCAAATTCTGCCTTTTGCAATTTCTCTCTCTCTCTCTTTTTTTTTTTATTGAAAAGTTTTTACAAACATTTTAACCAAGTTTTGAGCCCCACCTCCCTCCCCATTACCCCTCCCTCCCCTCCCCCTTCTCCCCCCCCCCCGACTTCCCAGAGCGAAATACAGAGTATTTCATTTAGCAATCTTAATCTAACATATGCTAACTATCTATAAACTCTTTTCATCCCTTTTTCAATAACATATCTTCTTAAATCCAAATATTCATTCATATGAGGACCCAGTTTGTGGGGGCAATAAGCTGACTTTGTATAAATATACAAAAGTATGAAGGCTATTGCTTAGTGCATTGTAAGCCGCCCTGAGTCTCCGGAGAAGGGCGGCATATAAATCAAATTAATATATATATATATATATATATGTGTGTGTGTGTGTGTGTGTGTGTGTGTGTGTGTATGTGTATGTGTATGTGTATGTGTATGTGTATGTGTATGTGTATGTGTATGTGTATGTGTATGTATATACATACTATTTGAAACTTTTTAGTCCCATATTTGTTTTGAATATAATCAATCCATCTTCTCCAATCCACAATATATCGTTCTTGTGATTTGGTCTTTCAAATATGCTGAGATTTTCGCCATTTCTGCTAAGTTCGATACTTTTAATGTCCATTCTTCTACAGTAGGTAGATCTTCTTTCTTCCAATATTGCGTCTCTTTTAAAGTTTCCCACAGCTAGGAACCATTTCTCTCCCCCACCCCCCCTTTTAAATTGCCCGTAGATTGAGAAGCCTAGAGAGTATCCCAGAAGGACTCCTAGCCAGTGGCTATTTCTCAGAATAGAAACTGGGTAGATAATGTGGCTTGCTGTCAATGTGCTGAAATCCGAGGGAAGAGGAGTGGGGGACGTCGTGAAAACAAATTGAATCTTGTATGGAAGCCGCGTTGATTCCACCTTTTCTAAAGTCTCGCTTTGCGTTTCCAACGAGACGAGGAAGAAATTCCGAGTGGAATGGAGCAGCAGGTATACAGCAGATAATCCTCAAATTATGGGCCACGATGGAGCCCGAAATGTATGTTGCTCAGTGTCAGGAATCTGCTGAGTTGAGTCTTGCCCCATTTTTACGACTTTTCTGGCCACTTTTGTTAAGCGAATCACTGCGGTGGTTAAATGAGTAGCCCGGTTGTTAAGTGAATCCGCTTTTCCCCCATTGACTTGGCTTGTCGGAAGGTCGCAAAAGGGGAATCACATGACCTCTGGGGACCCTGCCACCGTCATACATACGAGCCAGTCGCCTGAATTTCGATCACGTGAGCATGGGGATGCTGCAACGGTCATCGGTGTGAAAAATGGTTCATATCAGTCACTTTTTTTCAGTACCGATGTAACTTGGAACTGTCTCTAAATCAACTGTTGTAAGCCTGTACTAATAGCAGCGTTCCATGTTGCAGCCTTGTTTTGCAGGACTCTTTTCACAAATTAACATTCCTCACGGGGGCAAGTTTTAGCTGGCCAGCCACCTTCCGTTGCTAACTTCTCTAACCCAGCAGTCACCAACTGGTGGTCTGTGAGAAAATTTTGGTGGTCCGCAGAAAAATTATTTGCATTTTTTATATTGCACTAAATCAGGGATCCTCAAACTACAGCCCCTGGGACGGATACGTGCAATGAATGTTTGTGTTGCTGTAGAGAGTCTCCCCCTTCGGGGTCTTTTTGTGTGGGTCAGAGGGGGGCAGAAATTCCGACTTGGGGTCTGCTTCAGCCTCCTGGTGGGGGGCTTTGGGCAAAGGCTGGAGGGAAACGCCGCTGGTGGCAAAGAGCTGGAGGACCTTGTTCCAGTGGGACTGCATCATGGCCTGGAACTGGCTGACCATCTCAGCCCGCTGAGCCTCCAGGTGCCGGTACCTGGCCTTGCACTCCTGCAGGTCTTCCCTCTGCTTGGAAAGCCTATGCTCCTAGTCCTCAGTGAGGTGCTTCTGCTGAGCCTCCTTCTCGGTCAGATCCAATTTGAACTGAGCTCTTTTGCCAACTCTTTCTCATGGGGGCTGCTTAGCTCCAACAACTGCTTCCTGTTGGGGCCCTAAGGAGCCCGGGTGGGGAGGGAAGGAGGGGCTTGGGAGGGGAGGGGTGAGTAGAGGCCGGCGCCCTCGATGTGAGTGACATCGAGTTGGCCACGCCCATTGAGTCACATGACCACCTAGCCACTCCCACCCAGCCGGTCATTAGGCAGATCATATTAGTGGTCCGCGGGATTTCAAATTATGAATTTAGTGGTCCCTGAGGTCCGAAAGGTTGGGGACCCCTGCTCTAACCGATTAAATCTCCTTGCTCTTTCTTCTCTCTTCCTCTAGCAAATCTCCTCCGGGCAACTGAGTCTGGAAGACCTTTTAGAGATGTCAGACGAGCAGGTCTGCAAGACGGTGGAGAAATTTGGGGCGAATTGGGAAGAATGCGCCCGACTCAACGCCTCTCTCTCCTGCCTCCGGAACGTGTATAAGTCAGGTGCGGGAGCCCCAGATTTCTTTTTTTCCAGTTGGTGGTGTGTGAAGGTTCAGTCTGATGTTGAGACTCTAGAAAGAGTGCAGAGAAGAGCAACCAGGATGATGAGGGGGCTGGAAGCTAAAACATACGATGAACGGTTGCAGGAACTGGGCATGGCTAGTCTAGTGAAGAGAAGGACCAGGGGAGACAGGATAGCATCTTCCAATATTTGAGGGGCTGCCACAGAGAGGAGGGGGTCAGGCTATTTTCCAAAGCACCTGAAGGCCACACAAGGAATAATGGATGGAAACTGAACAAGGAGAGATTCAACCTGGAAATAAGGAGAAGTTTTCTGACAGTGAGAACAATCATCCCGTGGAACAGAAGTTGCCTTCAGAAGTTGTGGGAGCTTCATCACTGGAGGCTTTCAAGAAGAGACTGGACTGCATCTGTCAGAAAGGGTGTAGGGTCTCTTGCTTGGGTTGGGATGTTGGACTAGATGACCTACAAGGTCCCTTCCAACTCGGTTAATCTGTTTCCACTGGGGAAAAGATAGAACATAGAATAACAGGGCCAGAAGGGACCTTGGAGGTCTTGTAGACCAACCCCTTGCCCACGGCAGCAGGAGATCCTATAGGATTCCGGACAAATGGCTGTCCAGTCTGTTCTTGAAAACCTCCAGGGATGGAGCACCCACAACTTTAGACTGTCAATTTAGAGTTTAGACTGTCAACTTTAGATTGTCAACTTTAGACTATCAGCTTTAGACCATTAACTTTAGATGGTTAGCTTTAGATGGTCAACTTTAGACCATTAACTTTAGATGGTCAACTTTAGATGGTCAACTTTAGATGGTTAGCTTTAGATGGTCAGCTTTAGACCATTAACTTTAGATGGTCAACTTTAGATGGTCAACTTTAGATTGTCAACTTTAGACCATCAACTTTAGATGGTCAACTTTAGATGGTCAACTTTAGATGGTTAGCTTTAGATGGTCAGCTTTAGACCATTAACTTTAGATGGTCAACTTTAGATGGTCAACTTTAGATGGTTAGCTTTAGATGGTTAGCTTTAGACCATTAACTTTAGATGGTCAACTTTAGATGGTCAACTTTAGATGGTTAGCTTTAGATGGTCTGCTTTAGACCATCAACTTTAGATGGTCAACTTTAGATGGTCAACTTTAGATGGTTAGCTTTAGATGGTCAGCTTTAGACCATCAACTTTAGATGGTAAACTTTAGATGGTCAACTTTAGATGGTCAACTTTGGATGGTCAGCTTTAGACCATCAACTTTAGATGGTCAACTAGATGGTCAGCTTTAGATGGTCAAATTTAGATGGTCAGCTTTAGATGATCAACTTTAGATGGTCAACTTTGGATGGTCAACTATAGATGGTCAGCTTTGGACAGCCAACTTTAGAGCTACAAATTTGGACTGTCTACACAGGTAGATCTGTTAGAAATGAAAAAGACTTTAGTCCAAATGCTTTATGTCACCTCCACAGTTAACATTTTATCTCTATCTGAAGAGCTTCCACATCTGAAAACCTATTATGGACTCTCTCCGGTCAGGATGGGTTACAAATTCACAACTTCAGTTCCCCATTGATCTCCATTCTCTCTCTCTCTCTCTCTCCCTCTCTGTCTTTCTCTCTCTCTCTCTCTCTCTCTCCTTCTTCTTCTTCTTCTCTCTCTCCCCCCCCTCTCAGTTTTTTTACTTTTCTTTTTTTAATGATCTCCAAATCTAGGCTAAGATCGTCCATAAGCCCCGGTCAACACAAACAGTCTATTTGGATTGTTATGGGGATAGTAGTCCCAGCTTTACCATCACCTCCTTTGGCTCTCTTGATCATGGCACATGATGTAGTTGTTGACAGAGGGTCTGCTCTGGTGGGAAGGGGAAAAGAGAAAAAAATTCACTAGAAGATTAAAACATATGACGGAACATATGAAACATATGGAGGCGAAAACATATGAAGAACGGTTGTAGGAGTTGGTTGTGCCTAGTCTAGTGAAACCCTAGTGAATTGAATCCCTGGTGCCGTGTAACAGGATGAGCTCCCGTGACTTGTCCCAGCTTCTGCCAACCTAGCAGTTCGAAAGCAGGTAAAAAATGCAAGTAGAAAAATAGGGACCACCTTTGGTGGGAAGGGAACAGCGTCCCGTGCGCCTTTGGCATTGAGTCATGCCGGCCAAATGACCATGGAGACGTCTTCAGACAGCGCTGGCTCTTTGGCTTTGAAATGGAGATGAGCACCACCTTCTAGAGTCGGGAACGACTAACACATATGTGCGAGGGGAACCTTTACCTTTAATCTCCCTTTATTTCTTTGTCAGTAAATTTAAATTTAACACAAAAAATTCCAGTTGCGAACTGCCCAAATTTTGATCCCACAACTCTGGGGATGCTTGTAACAGTTGTGAATGCGAGGATCTGTCCTAGGTTCCTTTTTTTTTCCCAGTGCAGTTTTAACTTCACATGGTCACTAAACGGGTATTTGTAAGTTGAGGATTTACCTGTGGTACAGCATGATCAATGTGGTCCATTTCTCTCCCCCTCTGGGTGTTTAACTGGTAATTTGCCAGATTGTGGAGATCGTTATGGAAAATAAAACCGAGGTTGCCTAGCAACATCAGGGCCATTTTATGGCGTTCCGGGCAAGGTGCTGGATTTTTCCAGTTGTCAGGTATGTATCTTCTCTGCTTCTGACCTATTGGATCTTCTGTGCCTCCCTGAAGGAGTGGAGAACAGCCCATAAATAATCCAAAGAATTTAAGCCAGAAATCTGTCAGCAAAACAATCAAGAGTTTTTTTGCCACCTGACGGGGGAGTTCAGTGGTTTGGAAATTGTAGCATTTCTCCTCCTGAGAAACAACAGGAGAAGTTAGAGCAACAAAGACGAGAAGAAAACTGAGATCACCCCTTCCTCCACTGAACAGGACAGGACAGGACAGGACAGGATAGGATAGGATAGGTGTCAGCACTTCAAACTGCATTTACTCTAGTGCTGACATAAGGCACTAAGCTGCAATACTGTATATTGGGAGAATGTGAGTTCTAGTCCTAACTTAGAAATAGAATAACAAGAGTTGGAAGGGACCTTGGAGGTCTTCTAGTCCAACCCCCTGCCCTGCCCAGGCAGGAAACTCTACACCACTTCAGACAAATGGTTGTCCAATCTCTTCTTAAAAACTTCCAGTGTTGGAGCATTCACAACTTCTGAAGGCAAGTCGTTCCACTGATTAATTGTTCCAACGGTCAGGAAATTCCTCCTTAGTTCTAAGTTGCTTCTCTCCTTGTTTAGTTTCCGCCCGTTGCTTCTTGTCCTGCCTTCAGGTGCTTTGGAGAAGAGCTTGACTCCCTCTTCTTTGGGGCAACCCCCTCAATGACTGGGGGACTGCTATTATGTCACCCGTTAGTCCTTCTCTTCCTTAGGTTAGGCTTGGCTTAGACATTTCTTTTTGGACTGGTTCCAAAGCAGTAAATCACAACCCAACAAACCACATTGCAGGCACCAGGCACCCGATAAAGTGACCTTCTGGACCGTCTACCTTTTAATCAAAAATTGTTCATCTGGAAAGGTTCTGATTTATGGCAAACCAAATAGCTTTGCAGCCATTAGACCTGCTGGTTTGCTGTCTTTTGAACAGTAGAGGGCGCTATAGGATTACGGAAATTCAGAGGTGAACCGCAACTTATTTTAAATAAGACAGATATATTTTATACAGATAGAGAGAGAGAGAGAGAGACAGAGAGACAGAGAGACAGAGAGATGATAGATAGATAGATAGATGATAGATAGTTAGAGATTGAGATAGAGAGATGATAGATAGATGATATAGAGATAGATAATAGACAGATAGATGATAGACAGATAGAAAGATTATATAGATAGATAGATGATAGGTGATAGAGAGATAGATAGATGATAGATAGATAGATAGATGATAGAGAGATAAGAGATAGATGATAGATAGATAGAGAAATAGATGATAGAGATAGATGATAGACAGATAGATTATAGATAGATAGATGATAGGTGATAGAGAGATAGATGATAGATAGATGATAGATTAGATAGATAGATGATAGAGAGATAGAGATAAATGATAGATAGATGATAGATAGATCGAGATAGATAGATAGATATAGATAGATAATAGATAATTAGAGATAGATAGATGATAGATAGATGATAGCGAGATAGATAGATAGATGATAGAGATAGATGATAGAGAGATAGATAGATGATAGACAGATAGATAGATTATAGATAGATAGATGATAGATAGGTGATAGAGAGATAGAGAGATGATAGAGAGATAGAGATAGATGATAGACAGACAGACAGACAGACAGACAGACAGAGAGATAGATAGAGAGAGAGATAGATTTCATTGAAAAGAACAGATTCTGGGTTGTATGGTAGATTTTCAATCCAATTGCCATGGATTCCTGCGCATCAGGAACTGTAAGTCGATCAACTGATTACATTCCACCAAGTTCCTGTTGATTTTTAGGGACTGCATAGATATTCTCCATGGCGATCTGTCCCTAACTTGGTCCTTCAGCCATTGAATAGCGCACTCGTCTTGGTCACTGTAATTGAATCCATCCCCCTTGGTGCCGGTCATTTTCGTCTACTTTTTCCTTCCACCTTTCTCAGAATCTTTGCATAATGGTCTTTGCATCATGTGTCCAAAGTAGGGAGATTTGAGCCCAGCTCTTTGTGTCTTGAGGGAGATCTATGGGCTGATGGGTTCAATGATCCATTTTTGTTTTTTCTTGACTGTCCACAGTAGCCTTAGGAGTCTTCCCCAGCACCAAAAGCTCAAAGGAATCAATACTCGTCCTAGCCTGCTTTTTCAAGCTCTAGTTATGGTTTCCTTAGAGTGCTACAGGGAATACCGTAATTTGAATAATTTAGATCTTTGTTGGTATATAGACTCATCATGGCATCTGACTATCTGTGATGACCTGGGGCATGGCACAGAGGCAACACAGTCAGCTGATAGTTCAAACTACCCCTTTATTGCTCCAACTTTCCTCCAAATGCTTCCATGTTTCTGGCAAGTCCCAGAGCAAAGGGATCACACACACATACACACCCATCCAGCAGCCTCTGGCTGCAAATAGTCCAGCACAATGCTGTGAGCACAATGGCCGCAAAGCAAGAAATCCAGCAGGGCAAGGGAATAAGTCAATGAGTTCAGGAAGCAAAGGAACAAGGCAATTAATCCAGGAAGCAAGGAAGAAAGCAAGAAGTCCAGGAGACTTCAAACGTCAGCGACGGCACACAACACTCCATGAATTCAGTGTTTGTTCCCGACAAATGCCCCTCCCCACAGCATCTCCTTATTTATTTATTTATTAGTCCAATTTATATGCCTCCCTTCTCTGTAGACTCAGGGCTTACAATGCATTATAGCAATAGCCTGCATACTTTTTTGTATATACCTGCTTATTAGGGCTTTCGCCCCCCCCCCCAAGCGGTGTTGTTCTATACAAAGTTGGCTTATTGCCCCCACAATCCAGGTCCTCAATTTACCTACCTCGAAAGGATGGAAGGCTGAATCAACCTTGAGCCTGGTGAGATTCGAACTTGCACTAATTGCAGGCAGCTGGCAGCTAAGTGCTAGCACTTAACAGCACTTTAGTTTGCTGCACCGCCAAGGCTCATGTTAAGTCTCAGTCCCCAGGTGTGCCTTGTGAAGAGGGGCGGAGCGCTCTCCTCCTGAGTAGTCGGGTCAGCCTGTGCTGTTCCCGCCTTCTCTCCACTTTCCGTGCTTGAGGATCAGGAGGGGGTGGTCCTTGCTCATCGCCTGTCTCTCATGTTCACTGCTTAGACTCTCTTGGTCATCCTGCCCCTGTTTCTCCCTGCCTACAAGCTGACCCAATCCTCAAAGTCCCTGGCCTGACTCGGCTCGCTCCTTCCCACATTCCTCCGAAACCAACGAAGCCTCGATCTCCGTCGACTCCAGGTCTTGCTCGTCTTCCTCCGCGGATTCAGGCTCCGACGCGGAGGCATGACACGATCTTTAGGGCAAAACTCTTCTGAAAATCTTGCCAGGAGAACTGAAGGGACAATCCAGGGAGTTGCCAGGAATTATAAGTAAAAGTTCAGAAAGGCAAGGCGAACGCTTCCCTTTCCTAGCATCTAAGGCAGTGTTTCTTCAACCTTGGCAGCTTTAAGGTATGCAAGCTGTCTGGGCGAATTTTGGGAGTCGAAGTCCAAAGAACTTAAAGTTGCCAAGTTTGAAAAACACTGCGCGCTTGGCTTCCAATGATGCGTCTTCATGCCACTGCTGATGGTTTCCCCCCGCCTCCTCCTCTCTTTTAGGACCCAAATATCCCACGCCTAAGAGGAAACAGCAAGCAGGCAACAGCTTCCATTCCTATTACATACAAAAATAATAAGAGACCTGTAGACTAAATCATAAGAGGAATAATGAAGGGAACTGGATATGTCTAGCCTAACAAAGAGAAGTCTTAGAGGTGTTCTGTCCCCGTCCCACACACGCACCCCCACAGACGGCCCGGAGTTAATAAGCCACACGACAAAGTCTTTGAAGATAACGCTGGCAGCAACCCAGTGCCAATTCAGACTTTATCACACAAAACAAAGATTAGACTGCAAGCATTCCGATAAAGCAGGCAAAGTTTCAGCAATGCAAGGATTAGTCCAAATGCAGTCCGACAAGGCAGGAAGACGTCCAGTAACACAGAGATCATGGATTATTTCTAGTTTTTGCTCGTCACAAACTGAACCGGCCACCACACCCACATTTATACCCTGTGGGGTGTGGTCAGCTAATCTCTGGCACGCCTTCCCCTCTGCTGCGCACGCTTCTCCCTGCGCTGCTGTTGAGGATCCAGCCAACACTTATCTCCTTCGTCGCTGTCCACCTGTGGCTGCGGGGACGTGCTTGGCTCTGGGCCTATCTCTTGGCCTTCGGTGTCCTCCGGAGGCATTGTCAGAGAGGAGGGTCCTGGAGAGGGAGGCCTTGCCAACTCCTCTCCCTCACTCTCAGAGTCTGCATCTGTTGATAGCCCAGGCTCAGGCAATGGAGCCACAACAAGAGGGTAACATGATAGCAGTTTTCCAAAATAAGAGAGTTGGAAGGGACCTTGTAGGTCATCTAGTCCACACACACCCCACCCAAGCAGGAGAGTATTTCCAGTACTTGAGGGGCTGTCACTGAAAAGAGGGGGGGGTCAATGTATCCTCGAAAGCACCTGAGGGCAGGACAAGAAGCAATGGATGGAAACCAGGGGTGAAATCCAGCAGGTTCTGACAGGTTCTGGAGAACCGGTAGAGGAAATTTTGAGCAGTTCGGAGAACCGGTAGTGGAAATTTTGAGTAGTTTGGAAAACCAGCAAATACCACCTCTGGCTGGCCCCAGAGTAGGGTGGGAATAGAGATTTTGCAGTATCCTTCCCCTGGAGCAGGGAAGGGATGGGGATTTTGCAGTATCCTTCCCCTGGAGTGGGGAGGGAATGGAGATTTTGCAGTATCCTTCCCCCAGGAGTCGGGAGGGAATGGGGATTTTACACTATCCTTCCCCTGGAGTAGGGTGGGAATGGAGATTTTGCAGTATCCTTCCCCTAGGAGTGTGTAGGGAATGGGGATTTTACAATATCCTTCCCCTGGAGTGGGGTGGGAATGGAGATTTTTCAGTATCCTTCCCCCAGGAGTCGGGAGGGAATGGGGATTTTACAATATCCTTCCCCTGGAGTGGGGTGGGAATGGAGATTTTGCAGTATCCTTCCCCCAGGAGTCGGGAGGGAATGGGGATTTTGCACTATCCTTCCCCTGGAGTGGAGTAGGAATGGAGTTTTTGCAGTATCCTTCCCCTGCCACGCCCACCAAGCCACGCCCACGGAACCGGTAGTAAAAAAAAATTGGATTTCACCACTGCCTCGGAAGTCTTCTAGGCCAACTCCCTTGCTCAATCAGGAGACCCGATACTATTCCGGACTAACGGCTATCCGATCTCCTTCTTGAAAACCTCCAAATCCGTGAAGTTTTCTTCTAAACAGTATGGAACCAGCCGGAGACTTTCCTCCAAAACTTCCCCTCCAGCCCGCATCCCCAAGATTTCCTAGCGATCTGTATCCATCCGATGTGATCTTCCCGAAATCTCTTTCGCCACTGTCGAAGCGTGAATCAGCTCCGTTCCCCCCTCTGGGGAAACTGTAATTAATTAGAGGTGAATGGATCTTGCTTTCCATGGTGCATACTCTCAAAGAAAGAAAACCCGAAGTATCTATTCTAAGAAACATTTTATTATAAAAGTACAAAACTAGCTAACTACATCTTACCGGCAGTTTTATCACACAGACGGACAAAGGAAAGAAGAGCCTTGGTAGTACAGTGGACTAAAGCACTGTGATTAACATCTGCAGCTTGCAATTACTGCAAGTTCGAATCTCGCCAAGGCTCAAGGTTGACTCAGCCTTCCATCCTTTCAAAGGTAGGTGAAATGAGGACCCAGTTTGTGGGGGCAATAAGCTGACTTTGTATGAATATACAAAAGAATGAAGGCTATTGCTTAGCGCATTGTAAGCCGCCCTGAGTCTCCGGAGAAGGGCGGCATATAAATTAAAGCAAAAAAAAAAAAAAGTTAGAAAAGAAAGAATGTAGACATGCGCAGTAGCCCAATGTCTCACAAGACCAGCCTTATCTTAGCTACAGATAATTTCCCTGGAAAGGCTACCGTAAGTCTTAGAATGGGAGCTCAGCTGGCAAACACTTAACACAGTGACAACGCCACTGTCCGTTAAAATCCCCCATTGCGCTATCAAACGAACCCAAATATTTTGCCCTTCCTTTGTTTTATGTCAGGGGAGGACCGAGATGGTGGGGGGGGGGGGAGACAGGAGAAAGTGGAGCTTCCAGGAATGGGGTGAGGAAGAGATTAAATTTTGTCTGGCTGCGTTGATTTCACGCTAACCAAGCTGGCAGAACTGAAGCAGCCAACTGTATGATGTCCTGGGAAAAATCCCGATACAACTTTATGCTCTGCTCCCGTTCAGCAAAGAGCCTTTTTATGTTAAAAGGGAAGAAGTCTTTCTCCATAATTATACTTCCCGTCGCATTTGATTCTTCCCTCGGCTGCTTTTCCTTCCTGGCTTCCTTCAGGCATGACATTAAATTTATCACTCATAAAAAAAAGAGAGAGAGAGAGAGAGAGGAAAACAGCTTGTGTGTAGCTCAGCTGTCCATTTTTACCAGAGATTCTCCTTAGGGTTCTTCTCTCTTAGAGAAGAGACACTTTGGGCTATCTGACTTGAAGCTGGCAAGCAAAACTTTAGCTTTCTTTAAAAAAAAAAAAATCAAGGCTCTAGTCTTCATGATTATGAAGGTCGGCTGCGAATGGAAGAAGCTCTTCTTGATTCCTGTACAAGAATAATAGAATAGAATAGAATTTTTACCGGCCAAGTGTGATTGGACACACAAGGAATTTGTCTTTGGTGCACACACTCTCAGTGCACATAAAAGAATAGAATAGAATAGAAATAAGGAGTAGAGTAGAACAGAACAGAACAGAACAGAACAGAACAGAACAGAACAGAATAGAATAGAATAGAATAGAAATAAGGAGTAGAGTAGAATAGAATAGAATAGTATAGAATAGAATAGAAATAAGGAGTAGAATAGAATAGAATAGAATAGAATAGAATAGAATAGAATAGAATAGAATAGAATAGAATAGAATAGAACAGAATAGAATAGAAATAGGAGTAGAGTAGAATAGAATAGAATAGAATAGAATAGAATAGAATAGAATAGAATAGAAATAAGGAGTAAAGTAGAGTAGAGTAGAAAATAAATAGAATGGAATGGAATGGAATGGAATGGAAAGGAATGGAATGGAATAGAATAGAATAGAATAGAATAGAATAGAATAGAATAGAATAGAATAGAATAGAATAGAATAGAATAGAATAGAAATAAGGAGTAGAGTGGAGTGGAGTGGAATAGAATAGAATAGAATAGAATATGGAATGGGAGTAGAGTAGAATAGAATAGAATAGAATAGAATAGAATAGAATAGAATAGAATAGAATAGAAATAAGGAGTAGAGTGGAGTGGAATGGAATGGAATGGAATGGAATGGAATGGAATAGAATGGAATAGAATAGAATAGAAATAAGGAGTAGAGTGGAGTGGAGTGGAATAGAATAGAATAAAATAGAATAGAATAGAATAGAATCGATTTTTATTGGCCAAGTGTGATTGGACACACAAGGGATTTGTCTTAGGTGCATAAGCTCTCAGTGTACATAAGGAGAATAAAATACATTCATCAAGAATAAAAAGATGCAACACTTGGTGATAGTCAAGTTTACTAATAAGCTATCAAATCTTACAAGGAAACAAATAAAAAGAACATAAATTGAAAGATACAGGCAGCATGGTTATAGTCATAAGTGGGAAGAGATAGATACCAGTAAGGAAGAGAAGAAGAATAGTAGTACAGTCTTAATAAATAGTTTGACAGTGTTGTGGGAATCAGTCTTTAAGCAGAGTGATGGCATTTGGGAAAATACTGTCCTTGTGTCTAGTTGTTTTGTTGTGCAGTGCTCTATAGCCTCGTTTTGAGGGTAGGAGTTGAAACAGTTTATGTTTAGCAAATCCTAGCTTAGTGTATTGTGAGAATGCAGTAGATGGGTGTGAATGTGTGTATCATCCTAGCCTGCTTTTCTTTCAAAGACACGGCATTGGACGAAAAACTCAAAGAGTCCACGAAAGCGGACTAATACTCTGTAGATGTTGGATGTCGATTTTTGTCGAGTATACCTTTGCCGCGTGTCTATGCTTGTGTGTCACTTTTTAACAGCAAGTTTCTAATTGTTGAGACAGCGGCTCTTGAGCGTCAAGCCAGCTCCCACCCACCCACCTCCGATCCCATCTCCCCACGTTTCCAGAGATAAGGAGATTCGGCTGAGATTTAATATCCCCAGACATGGAGACTTCTTCAAATGCAATCTTGAAATACCGGCTGCTTCCTCTTTAAAATGCTTTGCATCTTCCTTTCTTTCTTTTTTTTAAAGTTGCAAGAGATGGAAGAGTCAAGACTGATATTAATAAATTAGGATAAGGGGCAATGTCAGTATCAGTTAATGAGTCATTAATTAGGGCCATTCAATTTCCTAGGACATATCTCCACGGGGAATAATGCGCTGGCGGGAGGCAGGGAGGGGAAGGTAGGGCGTTCGTAGGCTTCCTTCAATCTGGCAGGGAGAAAGAAGCGAAAATGTCTGATATTTCTGCATCTAGATATGGCAGGGAATACGATTCATTTCCTTCCAGGTGTTTGGGACTACAGCTCCCATCTTGCCGTCTGGGTATGAAGCCGAGAAGAGCACAGTTTTCCTACTCCTCTGTTAGGGCATATTATTAAAAAAAAATGTCGAGGCTCTGGAAAGAGTGCAGAAAAGAGCAACAAAGATGATTAGCGGACTGGAGGCTAAAACATATGAAAAACAGTTGCAGGAATTGGGTATGTCTACTTTAATGACGTGGTGGGACACGGTGGCTCAGTGGCTAAGATGCTGAGCTTCTCGATCGAAACGTTGGCAGTTCAGCTGTTCGAATCCCTAGCGTTGCATAACGGGGTGAGCTCCCGTGACTTGTCCCAGCTTCTGCCAACCTAGCAGTTCGAAAGCATGTAAAAAATGCAAGTAGAAAAATAGGGACCACCTTTGGTGGGAAGGGAACAGCGTTCCATGCGCCTTTGGCGTTGAGTCATGCCAGCCACATGACCATGGAGACGTCTTCAGACAGCGCTGGCTCTTCGGCTTTGAAACGGAGATGAGCACCGCCCCCTAGAGTCGGGAACGACTAGCACATAGGTGCAAGGGGAACCTTTACCTAAATGAAGAGAAGGCTTAGGGGATGACATGATAGCAGTCTTCCAATATCTGAGGGGCTGCCAGAAAGAAGAGGGGGGTCAACTTATTCTCCAAAGCACCTGAGGGCAGGACAAGAAGCAACGGATGGAAACTAACCAAGGAGAGAAGTCAACCTAGAACTAAGGAGAAATTTCCTGACAGTGAGAACAATTAATCAGTGGAACAACTTGCCTCCAGAAGTTGCGAATGCTCCAACACTGGAAGTTTTTAAGAAGATGTTGGACAACCATTTATCTGAAGTGGTGTAGGGTATCTTGCCTAAGCAGGGGGTTGGACTAGAAGACCTCCAAGGTCCCTTCCAACTCTATTATTTTCTTAAGCCATCAAATTTGGGCTGTCAGAAGTTCAGTTCGGATCTCCTTCTCAATCACACTGTGGTTTGGTTTGGGGTTAATGCAATATGTGAATCTAGCAAGGATTGCAAGTCATGGTTTATTACTTCAGTCCATGTGCGAACCCAGTGCACTTTGTGGTTTATTTAACAAACGGCGATGAACCTACCAGAGCTTATAATGAACTGAGAACTTAATTTAAGTCTCTGTGTAAGCCCTCCTTAAGGAGCTGTTAAAAAAAAATCAGAGAGTGCGATCTTGGGTTCTTTTGTTGGGTTGGGAATTTGGCTATTAAAAAACTGTAAATAAAGAATAAGGAAATGATGCGAGATCTCTCTAACGGAGAATTGCATGGCCCTTTTTGAAAATGCAAAAGTGGTGTTTTTTTTTTACCCCAAGGCTGGGTTTGAGCGGAAGAAAGATAGAAAGAAAGAAAGAAAGGAAAAGGTGATTCAATCTCCCTTCTTTTGTTTTCAGAGCAGCTGCAGGACTTTTTAAAGTATGCCAACATTCGTTGCCTTTTCCTACAACTGTTGTCATTTGGTTTGGTAAAATAGGCATGCCCTTTTCAGTACTTCTGTGTCCATGGTAAGGACACGTATGTATGTATGTATGTATGTATGTATGTATGTATGTATGAAGGTAGGTAGGTAGGTAGGTAGGTAGGTAGGAAGGAAGGAAGGAAGGAAGGAAGGAAGGAAGGAAGGAAGGAAGGAAGGAAGGAAGGAAGGAAGAAGGAAGGAAGGGGAGGGGAGGGAAGAGAAGGAAAGGGGAGAACGTAAGGAAAGGAAAGGAAAAAGAAAAGGAGAAGGAGGAGAGGGGAAAGGAGAAAGGAAAGGAAGGGAAAGGAAAGGGGAAAGGAAAGGAAAAAGGAAAGGAAAGAGGAAAGGAAGGGAAAGGAAAGGAAAAAGGAAAGGAAAGAGAAAAGAGGAAAGAGGAAAGGAAAAGAAAGAGGAAAGGAAAGGAAAATGGGAGGGAAAGGAAAGGAGAAGGAGGAGAGGGGAAAGGAGAAAGGAGAAAGGAGAAAAGAAAGGAAGTAAGAAAGGAAAGAAGAAGGGAAAAGAAAAGAAAAAGAAAAGGAGAAGGAGGACAGGGGAAAGGAGAAAGAAAAGGAAGGGAAAGGAAGGGAAAGCAAAGGAAAGAGGAAAGAGGAAAGGAAAGGAAAAAGGGAGGGAAAGGAAAGGAGAAGGAGGAGAGGGGAAAGGAGAAAGGAAGTAAGAAAGGAAAGAGGAAGGGAAAGGAAAGGAAAGAAAAGAAAAGAAAGGAAGAAGAGGAAAGGAAGAAAAGGAAAGAAAAGGAAAGGAAAGGAAAGGAAAGGAAAGGAAAGAAGAGGAAAGGAAGGAAAGGAAAAAAGAAAGAGGAAAGGAAAAGAAATCTCACGGTTGCCGAGGCCCTTTTCTCTTGGGCTAATTAAATAAACCTGCCCGTGAAGATGGACAAGTGAGACAGAAGATGGATATCAGGGCGCTTAACAAGTGAACGAACGGGAGGCTGCATGGACTTCACGCCCGTGTTCGTAGGCTTTACGGTTCCGTGCCATGAAGGAAAAGGTCACCCGTGTCGCCACGCTCTCCGTTCCCCAGGATGGCTGCTTGGCAGATGAGCTTTCCACGCCTGCCCCAGTGACGGATGTCGGGAGCTGGGAGCAGAGGACGTCTGTCAGCCGAGAACGGCATACATACATATCCTCATTCCCCCCTACTCCCACCCCCCCCCACTCCCCCGTTTTTCCCCCTAGAGATTCATCCAGCTCCCCAAAATCGTGCCTGCGATTTTGGCAAACGGGGTTGGCTTCTCCACCCTTGGCTGGCAGAGATGGAAATTATTAATAACGGAAAGGAATACGCTTCCTCCTCTCCTTTCTTTTCATATCGCTCCTCAATCCATCACTTTGACACGGGGTGGGGGAGGAGGAAACCAACCCCTTCCCCAGTTTTTCTTTCTCCCTGCCCCACGTTTGGGCTGTAGGAAAGAGGGGGTTCATTGGGGGGGCCCTTCGTGATCTCAGCACACCCCTCGAACGTTACTTAAACGCGGGATATTATTAAGCACGAGAGAGAGAGAGAGAGAGAGAGAGAGAGAGAGAGAGAGAGAGAGAGAAGCCTATTGGAATGGGAGGGCCAGGCCGATTAATCAAGTTTTTGAGCGCATGAATGTGATTGTCAGAAATATATCCTGAAAAATGCCAGGGTTGGGGGAGCGGGAAAGGAGGATGTTTGGGAGAGGGGGGAGAAGAGAGAGAGAATGCAGAAATCCATTACTTCTCCAGATGAAGAGGGTGGGGATGGGGGCAGAGAGATGGGATCCCATTTGTCATTTTTATGAAACGGCTAATGCCTCTTCATTAGGATGTACCCAGATCAGCGGCCGGAAAGCAGGGAATGAGACCGCTGTGCAGGCGGGCGAAAGGTTTATCTTGATTGGGGTGTATGTGTGTGTGTATTTTTTTTATTTTATTTTATTTTAATTTAATTTGGTTTATATGCCGCCCTTCTCCGGAGACTCAGGGCGGCTTACAATGCATTAAGCAATAGCCTTCATACTTTTGTATATTTTATACAAAGTCATCTTATTGCCCCCATAATCTGGGTCCTCATTTTACCTACCTTAGAAAGGATGGAAGGCTGAGTCAACCTTGAGCCTGGTGAGATTTGAACTTGCAGTAATTGCAGGCAGTAGATGTAAGTGGATGTTAGTCTGCTGAGCCACCAGCTTGTTTGTAATGGGGTTGTACAGCGCGACTTTCCAACAGTCCATTTGGAGACTGTTCAAAGTTAAAGGTGAAGGTTCCCCTCGCACGTATGTGCTAGAGTCGTTCCCAACTCTAGGGGGCGGTGCTCATCTCCGTTTCAAAGCCAAAGAGCCAGCGCTGTCCGAAGACGTCTCCGTGGTCATGTGGCCGGCATGACTCAACGCCAAAGGTGCACGGAACGCTGTTCCCTTCCCACCAAAGGTGGTCCCTGTTTTTCTACTTGCATTTTTTACATGCTTTCGAACTGCTAGGTTGGCAGAAGCTGGGACAAGGAATGGGAGCTCACCCCATCACGTGGCACCAGGGATTCGAACCGCTGAACTGCCGACCTTTCGATCGACAAGCTCAGCCTCTTAGCCACTGAGCCACCGGGTCCCTCTACATATATAATACACATACGCAATACACAAACCCTCCTTGGAACATGATAGATTTATTCTGGACTGAGACCACAGGCTGGACATCATTCCTGTGGATTAAACCCATTCTCAAGGGCCCCACCCAACTCTTTTCTTCTGTCCTCCTTTCTGCCTGTCGTCCGATTAATGACTCGTGCTGTTGAAATCGTTTAATTTTATGGACATGCAAAAAAAAATAATAATAATCTGGTGTTGGGCCACCTGTCCACTTAGACAGAATCTTAGAGGAATCTCTCATCATCCGAGCAACATGAGGCCAGACACAACAGACTGTAATGGGAGGGTTCAAGGGGAGCCTTCAGCTGTTCAGCACTTCATTTGGTTACTTTTATGACCGCGCAAATGACCGACGGTGGGAAAGGCATCTGGGATGGAGAAGTCAATCTGGTGACTCACTCCTGTTGAATTAGGCGACGGGGTTCGAGGGTCTTATTTTGGGTTCGGAAGGGTTTTTTTTTTTTTAATGTACATTCAAGAGGCGGGCCGGCGCAGTGGTTAGAATGCAGGATTGCCGGCTAATTCTGCCCACTGCCAGGACTTCGATCCTGACTGGCTGAAGGTTGACTCAGTCTTCCATCCTTCCGAGATGGGTAAAATGAGGAGCCAGATTGTTGGGGGCAAGAGGCTGACTCTATTCTATTCTATTCTATTCTATTCTATTCTATTCTATTCTATTCTATTCTATTCTATTCTATTCTATTCTATTCTATTCTATTCTATTCCTTTTGATTCTACTTCTCTCATTCTTCTCCTACCTCTTCTTTCCCTCCTCCTTCTCCTTCTCCTTGTCCTTGTCCTTGTCCTTGTCCTTGTCCTTGTCCTTGTCCTTGTCCTTGTCCTTGTCCTTGTCCTTGTCCTTCTATTCTATTCTATTCTATTCTATTCTATTCTATTCTATTCTATTCTATTCTTTTCTATTCTATTCTATTCTATTCTATTCTATTCTATTCCTTTTGATTCTACTTCTCTCATTCTTCTCCTACCTCTTCTTTCCCTCCTCCTTGTCCTTGTCCTTGTCCTTGTCATTCTATTCTATTCTATTCTATTCTATTCTATTCTATTCTATTCTATTCTATTCTATTCTATTCTATTCTATTCTATTCTATTCTACTGTACTCTACTCTACTCTACTCTACTCTACTCTACTCTACTCTACTCTACTCTACTCTACTCTATTCTATTCTATTCTATTCTATTCTATTCTATTCCCATTCCATTCTATTCCCATTCCATTCTATTCCTCTCTACTCTACTTTACTCCACTCCACTCCACTCCACTCCACTCCATTCCCCTGATTGCTCAATGGTTAGAATGCAGCATTGCAGGCAATCTGCCCGCTGCCAGGAGTTTGATTCTCACTAGGCTCAAGGTTGACTCAGCCTTCCATCCTTCCAAGATGGGTAAAACGACAACCCAGATTGTTGGGGGCGATAGGCTGACTCTGTAAACCACTTAGAGAGGGCCGGAAAGCTCTATGAAGCGGTATATAAGTCTAAGGGCTATTGCTGTTTGTTTCCTTTCCCTGTCCGATCTGGCCCCCAAGGCCCCCTCTTCTCTTCCCTCCTTCCACCAAACAACCCTCCCTCAAAATGCAAAACCTAGCTGGGCTTCATGGCCTTTTCTTTCTTTTTTCTTTTTTGTCTTTTGCATAAAATTGTAGGTTGCCTAGTAACCTGGGGTGAGTTGTGGAGGAGGAATGCTCACGGAAAGCTTTTTTTTTTAAATTTTATTTTATTTTAAATCAGCCGTGGATTATTTTCCAACCTGTAAGACCTGGGCAGCCTTGCCCCGAGCTGATGCTCTCAGTAGGGATGTGTGCGTGCGTGCGTGTGGGTGTGCATGTGTATAATACAGGTGGTCCTCGACTTATGACCACAGTTGAGTCCAAATATTTCTTGTGGCTAAGTGAGACAGTTGTGAGGTTTACCCCAGTGGTGGGTTGCTCCCGGTTCGTACCAGTTCGCAAGAACCGGTAGTAAAAATTTGTAGTAGTTCCGAGAACTGGTAATAACATTCGCTGGCCACGCCCCCGACCCGGTTGCCGCTCGCTTACCCCGCCCACCTCATCAGAGGCTTTTTTTTTTTTTTTACTGTTAAAAGCATTTTTTCTACAACCTCTTCAGCCGAAAAAATGTTTTTAAAAGTAAAAAAAAAACAAAAACAACAACCTCTGATGATCCCGCGACTCAGCTGGGATCGTCAGAGGCTTTTAAAAGCATTTTTTTCTACAGGTTGTAGAAAACCTTTCTTAAGGTTGTAGAAAAAAATGCTTTTAAAAGTTAAAAAAAAAAAAGCCTCTGATGATCGTGCGGCTCAGCTGGGCATGGTGGAGGGGGGGCCCGCAGGGATTTTTGCTACCGGTTCTCCGAACCATCCGCCGCCATCGCTACCAGATCAGGCGATCCGGTCCGAACCGGGAGCATTTCACCCCTGGGACACCCCTATTTTTACATCACCAATCAAGCTGCGATGCAGGCATCAGGAATAAATAGGAAGGAAACGTACATTGATAACGGCAAGAACATGCCTTAAGTCTGGGTGTAAGAGGAGCTGAACGGGGGTTCTCCTTGTGCGATGTCCTTTAGGCTCTCTCTCTCTCTCTCTCTCTCTCTCTCTCTCTCTCTCTCTCTCTCTCTCTCCTTCCAGCCATTCCACTCCTATCTTTAGTATCCATCAATCATCATTAATTAGCAACAGTAATTACACTCTCCTCTCCCCCTCCCCTGATGGCATTTTCCCTGGATAATTGTAAGTGGCTGACCCATAAATGTACTTTTTTCCCTCCTGGTAAGGATTGACCAGAAGTTAGTGCAGTGCAGTTATCTCGTTTTTGCAAGGTGGGGTGGGGTGGGGGAGATGCTGTGATTGGTTGGGTTCCTCGGGTGTTTGCAGATGGGGCACGCACAACCTCTTATTCCATAAGCTGTTAACCATCAACTTTTACAAGGATACCAATCTGGATGGGCTCTCTAGGTTTGCAAGATACATCCATCTCTCTCTCTCTCTCTCTCTCTCTCTCTCTCTCTCTTCATCCCTTTTTGTAGCTTTGTGTTGTGCTTCTACGATGTACAACTTCTACAGTGTACAGCTTCTACAATCATCCATTTCTTCCTTCCCTGAAGAAAATCCTCCAAAGAGTTGTAACAGTGTGTTAAATATCCAGCTTAACACAGAGAGGGAGGGAGGGAGTGGGACAGAGAGAGGGAGGGACAGGGTGGGAGGGAAGGAGGAAGAGGGACAGAGAGAGCGAGAGAGGGAGGGACAGGGAGGGAGGGAGGGAGAGGGACAGAGAGATGGAGGGAAAGGGAGGGAGGGAAGGAGGAAGAGGGACAGAGAGAGCGAGAGAGGGAGGGACAGGGAGGGAGGGAGGGAGAGGGACAGAGAGAGGGAGGGACAGGGAGGGAGGAAAGGAAGAAGAGGGACAGAGACAGGGACAGGGAGGGAAAGGGAGAGAGGGAAGGAGGGAGAGGGAGAGAGAGGGAGGGACAGGGAGGGAGGGAAGGAAGGAGAGGGAGGGGGACAGAGCGAGAGAGGGAGGGACAGGGAGAGAGGGAGGGAGGGAGAGGGACAGAGAGAGAGAGGGACAGGGAGGGAGGAAAGGAAGAAGAGGGACAGAGAGAGGGACAGAGGGAGGGAGAGAGAGAGAGGGTGGGAAGGAGTGGGACAGAGAGAGGAAGGGAAAGGGAGAGAGGGAAGGAGGAAGAGGGACAGAGAGAGCGAGAGAGGGAGGGACAGGGAGGGAGGGAGGGAGGGAGAGGGACAGAGAGAGGGAGGGACAGGGAGGGAGGAAAGGAAGAAGAGGGACAGAGAGAGGGACAGAGGGAGGGACAGAGAGAGGGAGGGAGGGAGTGGGGCAGAGAGAGGGAGGGAAAGGGAGGGAGGGAAGGAGGAAGAGGGACAGAGAGCGAGAGAGGGGGGGCAGGGAGAGAGGGAGGGAGGGAGAGGGACAGGGAGGGGGGGAAGGAAGAAGAGGGACAGATGGAGGGACAGAGAGAGGGACAGAGGGAGGGACAGAGAGAGAGGGAAGGAGGGAGAGGGGGAGAGAGGGAAGGACAGGGAGGGAGGGAAGGAAGGAGAGGGAGAAGGACAGAGAGGGGGACAGAGAAGGAGAGAGGGAGGGACAGGGAGGGAGAAAGAGAGAGGGACAGAGAGAGGGAGAGAGGGAGGGACAGGGAGCGACGGAGGGAAAGGGAGGGAGGGAGAGGGACAGGGAAAGGAACAGGGACAGGGACAGGGAGGGACAGGGAAGGAGGGAAGGAGGAAGAGGAACAGAGAGAGGGACAAAGAGGGAGAGAGGAAGGGACAGGGAGAGAGGGAAAGAGGGAGAGGGAGAGAGAGGGACAGGGAGGGAGGGAGGGGGTGTGTGTGTGAGAGAGAGAGATTCATGCAAACCAATAAATGAAATAACTTTATTATGGTCTTTGACCAGACAGTAAAAAGGGAAGTAGTTTAATACAACAATTGGCTATGCAAATTAAAGGGACAGAAATTTCAGTCTGGTCTCCTCTCTTGGTGTCGTAATGTCATTCATTCCCATAGGATTTTGGTACAATGGTAAATGTACATCTCTCTTCCTCCTGAAGTCAGTTATAAATTCTTTAGTGTTTTTGGTGTAAGATTATCAAAAGCAACCTTGGTGTGTTGGTGCATTTGACCTCAGTCCGGGCCATTTCCATGTGGCGTTTCTTTGAGGCGTGTCTCTACTCTCGCACGTCATTTGAACCCACTCCCCAAATCCTCTTGACGAAATAGTCAGTTCAAGTTTTATTTCTGTCTGTGGGAGCAAGGTGTTCGATCAGGGTGGGCATCCTATATGCATAGCAGTATAAATCCACACACAAACACACAGACAGAGAATTTCAAAGTACTGCAGAACTTTCCCTCAAGGTTTTCCCGCCTTTTTTTCCCCCCTCCTCTCTTCAAGTTTCATTGATCTGTCTGTGGCATTGCAGATTAAATGGTGCACGCTGAACTGAGTTAACAGCATAACAGAGTTGGAAGGGACCTTGGAGGTCTTCTAGTCCAACCCCCTGCTCAGGCAGGAAACCCTACACCACTTCAGACAAATGTTTATCCAACATCTTCTTAAAAACAGGAAACCCAATAACTGTGATGGTGAACCTATGGCACGTGTGCCACAGGTGGCACGCGGAGCCATATTGGTGGACACGTGAGCTGAGCTCCAGCGCGCATGCGTGCTCCGGCCAGCTGATTTTTGGGCTTTCTGGGCCTACCGGAAGTTAGGAAACACACTGTTTCTGGCCTCCGGATGGCTTCCGGGGTGGTGGTGGGGAAGACCCATTTTTTTTGCTCTCCCCAGGCTCCAGAGCCTTTCTAGGAGCCTGGGGAGGGCAAAAACAGCCTTCCCCACCCCCCTGGAGGCCCTCGCCTTCTCCTCGTTGTTTTGATCCAGCCCTAAAGTCCTGCCGTCATGGCACGGCTGTTTATTTTATTTTATTTTTATTCACAGACCTGTTTTTTTTTTATATCAGCAGTTTTATTACCACCAAAGACACTTTCTTCCACTTCACGTGTTCCCACCTTTTTTTTTTTTTAAAAAAAAACCCTCTTTTAATCAACTCCTTCCTACTCTGTCTTGCAGCCTCTGTGCTTTTTTTCCTCTCCCTTCTTCTTCCTGACAGCCAGAAATAAATGGATTCCCTTGAAAAGGAAGCCTTGATAACAGGGCTATCAATTAATAGGCCCCTGTGAAATAAAAAAAAAAAAAAAAGGAGGAGCTGGAAGATTTTCCCTTTTAGAATGCAAATGCGCTACCTTTTTAAGACACGCATGGGTTGTTAGAGAAAACCAGATCAAACGTGTCAAGAGGGAAAAGTTTCCCCTTGCAAGAATTAAAATTGGGTGAGATCCGTACAGGTTGAGGTACTTAGTGCTTCTACTGGCCTTAGTAATGAGGCGATCAAGGCATCTGTGTGAAGATGCTCTGCCTTCCGTTGTACAATTCCCCACTTCATCAATCTCCCTAGCTCGGTGATGGCGAACCTATGGCACGCGTGCCACAGGTGGCACATGGAGCCATATTGATGGGCACGCAAGCTCAGCTCCGGCGTGCATGTGCACACTGGCCAGCTGATTTTCGGGCCTTTTGGGCCCACTGGAAGTCAGGAAAAAGGCTGTTTCCAGCCTCTGGAGGGCCTCCAGGGGAGTGGGGAAGGCCATTTTTGCCCTCCCCAGCCTCCTAGAAAGGCTCTGGAGCCTGGGGAGAGCGAAAAATGGGCCTACCTTGCCATCGCATGCCAAAAGTGGGGGGGGAGTGCGGGGGGGTCACACACGCATGCATGGGGGCGGGGCGCATAGAATTATAGGTGTGGGCACGCATGCGAGCGACCCACCGCACTCCCCCCACTTTCGGCACACGATGGCAAAAAGGTTAGCCATCACTGCCCTAGCTGTTGTGACCTAGGCTCACTTAGTCATTACAGGACACAATTAGTCTCAAGCAAAACTATTTTATTATAACAGCGGCGAATTACTTCATTCCCAGCTTAGTCCAAATTAATTCCAAAACAAGTCCTTCAGAAAAAGTCCCTCGGGTTTATCACAAACCTTTATCTTCTTTGGCACCCTGCCAAAGACCTTTCTTGGCAAAGCCCCATGAAGTTTAGAAACAAAAGACGCCGACTGGAAAACAGAGTTAGCAACGGCTCCTCCTGTTCCTCTGCCTCTCTGCTGTCCGACTCTGGAGGCTCCGGAGTCCACGCGTCACTCCCAGATAGCCCCGGTCCCATCTCTGCCTCCGACGCAGAGCCCTCATCCGGGCCTTCCCCAGATTCCAGGACTGGCCTATGTTCTTCCTCAGCCTCATCGCTGTCCGACTCCGCTGCCAGCTCCGCGCATCCCATTGGACTTGCAAGGCAATAGGATGTGCATGCACAAAGAACATGGCGGCGATGAACATGGCGGGCAGGGCGAATGAGTGGCCACCGGGGGCGTTGGCAGCCGGCCATCGCTACCGGTTTGGTGACCTTGCCCAAATTTCCGCAAACGGTACGCGCGAACCAGTGTGAACCAGCTGAATACCAACTCTGGTGTCAAGCTCAATTTCACTGAGGGCCGCGTCAGGGCTGTGGTTGACCTCGGGGGGACGGGGGAGACCGTGTGGGCATGGCCAGCTTGACGCCACTCCCCAAACTGCTGGCATGTTTCCTCTTTGCATTGGGTAGACCAGGTTGAAGCGATGCAGGGCCGACCCCTTACATTTTCCACGACAGCCCCACGGGCCAGATCTGACCACATCACAGGACAGATTCGGCCTTCGGGCCTTGAGTTTGACACCCCTGGCCTAGGAAATCTGCGGACTGAAATTGTAACGTGCACCCCATTCTGACAGAGCGTGTGGGAACATGCTTCAAACTGTAAGCACGATTGCTATTTCTCCTTCCATCTTTTTGTCTCTCCCTCCCCACCACAGGAGGTAGTCTTTCCAAACAAGATTGGACCATCCAGTGGCCGCCAACGACCGAGACCAGCAAAGAAAACAACTCCATGTGCCAATCCGAATCCATGCAGTGGATCCGAACTCACCTCTCTCTGAGCCCCAAGCCTAAGTCCAAGTGCATCCCACACTTCTGCCACCCAACGCTGTCCCACGAGCTTGTCTACACGCACACGGACAGGCTAACCGTGGAAGGTTTTCCGGGACTCTTCCCTCCGCTGGAATCCGGCCACCGCTCCTTGCCCCCTTCCCCACGCCAGCGGCATGCAGCCCACACCCCGCCCTGCACCCCGAATATCATCACCACCATGACAGCTCCAGGGACACCGCCGGTCAGGAGGAGGAACAAAGGGAAACCCCCGGGGACGCCGCCCCCTTCGTCTCGGAAGCTGATCCACCTTTTCCCGGGCTTCACCGTCTTGCATCGGAGCAAATCGCACGAGTTCCAGCTGGGCAATCGGGTGGACGAGTCTCACACCCCCAAGTAAGTGGACAGAAAACAAATTGGTTGGCAAACAGGGAGTTTTTTTGGGGGGGGGGCTTTGACCAGGCGGTACCCAGCTAGTTTTCAAGATTTCAGGCACCTTACCTGAAGGCCCAGAGGTTGGATTTTAGGTTTACTGCTCACAGAGATGGTCTTGAGATACAGGAAGTCTTGAGCTACAAAAGGATATTACCTAGTTGGGTAATGAAACATTTGCAAGAAAACCACAAAGCTCAGAGAACCCCACAGTCATCGTTCTCCTCCCTTCCCCCCATCCCACTCCCTTCTAGCACTGTGGCTCCTTCCTCCTCCTCTTCCTCCTCCTCCTCCTCCTCTCCACAACCCCCACTCCCTTCTAGCACTGATGATGTTACCTAGTTGGGCAATGAAATGTAAAAGAAAACCACCAAGCAGAAGTGCGTGTGCATGCGAGAACAAAACAAGCGCATGTGCGCGCGCCCTTTGCAAACCGGTAGTAAAGTTAAGTAGAACCCACTCCTGCACAAACCCCACTCCCTTCTAGCCCTGATGATGTTACCTATATGGGGTCCTTGGTACTCTCTGAGCTTTCTTGCAGATGTTTCATAACCCAAACTTAATAACATCGTCAGTGCTATTAAGGAGTGGGATTTGCAGAGAGGAGGAGGAGAAGGACTGTGGGGTCCTCGGTGCTCTCTGTGGGGAATCACGTGACCTCAGGATCAGTGGTGGGATTCAAATAATTCAACAACCGGTTCTCTGCCCTAATGATTTCTTCCAACAACCAGTTCACCAAACTGTTCAGAAAGTTAACAACCGGCTCTCCCGAAGTGGTGCGAACCGGCTGAATCCCACCACTGCTCAGGATACTGCAACCGTCATAAATGTGAGTCAGTTGCCAAGCATCCCAGTTTTGATCACGTGACCATGCGGCTGCTCCAACGGTCATAAATGTGGAAACAGTCCTAAGTCACTTTTTTCAGCGCCAGTTTAACTTCGAACGGTCACTAAACATCGCTGTTGGAACTCGAGGACTACCTGTATGCTGTTGATCTGTCCCCGTCCACACACACACACACAAACACAGCCAGCCGAGGGTTAAGAAAGTACTTGGCATGCACACAGGTCGTTATCTCAAACTTGGCAGCAATATAATCACCGTCTGCCAAGAGCTTTTACTGCAACAGATAACACAAAATTACATACGCATTGCAAATAGTCCAGCAAAACAAAATCCCTTTCGGCAGCCTCAGACGTTGTTCAAGTGACTAGCCAAAGTTCGTTTTTGTTCGTCACGGAGTTTTACCAGCCACCACCCTCTCTTATATAGTCTCTGGGGTGTGGTCCAGTGACTCAGTTCTAATCCCTAGCACGCCTCCTTAACTGCTGCAACCGTTTATCACGCCTTCGTTGGCGTGCATCCAGGAATGACGGCTCTCCTTCGCTCTCATCCGAGACACCTGGCTCCTGGCTAATCTCCTCTCCCTCGGCCGGCACCTGGAGAGGGAGGCCTGGCTGACTCCTCTCCCTCATGTTCGGAGCTTTCTTCCTCCGATGAGATAGGCTCGGAGGGCGGGGCCACAACAGCTGTTTACCCTGACTATTTAAGAACCGTTTCGGGATGGTCCTATTCGTCTTGTTGTGAGGAGACTCAAATCTTTATCTCAGAAGCCGTAGAAGAACAGAGTCAATTGCATTGAAGTTCAGCTGTTCCATGTTGGGAATTTCTGTTCGAGAAAAACCGTGGGGAGTTTTCAGAGTCGGTTTAATGTCAGGGTTGCAACCAATGGTGAAATCCAATTTTTTTTTACTACCGGTTCTGTAAGCATGGCTTGGTGGGCGTGGCATGGCATGGCTTGGTGGGCGTGGCATGGTGGCCGTGGCAGGGGAAGGATACTGCAAAATCTCCACTCCCACCCCACTCTGGGGCCAGCCAGAGGTGGTATTTGCCGGTTCTCTGAACTACTTAAAATTTCCACTACCGGTTCTCCGAACTGTTCAAAAGTTCCACTACCGGTTCTCCAGAACCTGTCAGAACCTGCTGGGTTTCACCCCTGGTTCTAACTCATAAATTCATTTCAAGCAAGACACCGAGGCAATTGAATTCCCCAAAGAATTCTTTTATTGGAAATATCATATTAGCACATACCTGATGAAAACCGACTCTGAAAAACTCCCGCGGTTTTTACCTTCTTAAAAGCAAAACGTTTTCTACTTCCTCAAAACAATCAGTCACATCAGTGGTGGGTTCCTCCTGGTTCGATCCGGTTTGGCCGAGCTGGTAGCGGTGACGATATGACGTCACCGAACTGGTTTTCTTCGTTCGGGAGCTGGGCCCTCCTGCCCCCCCCCGCGTTATTCTTACCTTTTATTTGGCCCCGCCCCCAATCTATTCGCTGCCTCCTGAGTCCCAGCTGATCGGCTAGAAGGAAAAAAAAACTGTTTAAACTCTTGCCGCGGGCTTCAAAGGGCCGCCCTATAGCTGATCAGTGTTAAAAGGCAGTGTGGTGGTAGACCGGTGCCTCCAAAAACAAATGAGTAGACCGGTGCCTGCAAAAATAAATGGGTAGACCAGTGCCTCCAAAAACAAATGAGTAGACTGGTGCCTCCAAAAACAAATGAGTAGACCGGTACAGCTCTGCAAGCAGTTAAAAGCCTGGTAGACCAGTACCTCTGCTAAATCCTAAAGAATTGTCACATGACCATCAAGCCACACCCACAAAATAAGCCACACCCACAGAACCGGTAGTAAAAAAAATTTAGAACCCACCCCTGGCCCAATCACCGTCCAATCCGACATGGTCCAATCACCGTCCAGTCCGACAACCGGGTGGCATCACTCCATCTTCTTCCGAGCAAGTGTGAGAATGTCCTTGGTTCCCAAGAGAAAGTATTTTGTTTTGGCTACAAAAATCCCCTCTATCTCAAATCCCCTCTGTCTGTCCTTCAGCGCCAGTGTGGCAACACTGAAGTGGTCAAAAAATGGTTAATTTGTGCCAACACCCTGTATGCTTGTCACGTCCCTTCGTAGGTTTTCAAATACCGACATCCCTGTCTTCCAATATATGTTCTTTTATTGTTATTATTATGACTATTATTATTTTGCTGTTTTGCCTATTTTGAAAGGGAAGGTTGGCCGACGGCAAGCGTGCGTTGTGTTTGAAAACTTGGCAGATGACACCATGAGGTCCTGATGAGCTTCTCCCATCCCTGCTGTTTTTAGGATGTTTGTTGTTTTAAAATGATTGGTTTGGGTGGTTGTTTTTAATGAGATTTGTGGATGGTTTTTTTTTTTTAATGTCGCCACCCAGACTGGGTGCGATATAAAGTTGTGTAAGTGAATAAATAGCTTTGTCAGAGTAGAGATGAGAACAGAATTGACATCTCATCCGCTACAGGATGCTGTTGTTGTGTAACCATTCCTTGTGTACGTGTGTCTTCCAGTTTTGCCTGCTTCTTGTCTGCCACAGTCTTAACGCTTCCTATTTAGGAAACCTATTTGTCTTACAATTGTATGCAGTCTTTTTGTTAGATTTATTCCCTTCCTTTCTTCCGGCAGCCTACAGCAATCTCTATCTTTTCCTTCATTATTCTGTTCTTTTCACTACCAGTTTTTTTCTAATGTAACTTCCTGTTGCAGTTGTCCCTAAAGTATACAATACAGAATACCGTGTTTCCCCCAAAATAAGACCCTGTCTTATATTTTTTTCAACCCCGAAATAAGCGCTTGGTCTTATTTTCGGGAAGGTCTTAATATTTTGGGGTGCGTGGAGCAAGATGGGATTCCTCTTGCCGTGTTACCTGATTTTCAGCTCTGCGTTTAAATATTTTTGGGGAGGGCTTATTTTCGGAGGGAAGGGAGGCTTATTTTAGGGCATGCACTCAAAAGCCCGATTGGGCTTATTATCAGGGGATGTCTTATTTTCGGGGAAACAGGGTAACAGAGTTAGAAGGGGCCTCAGAAGGCTTCTAGTCCAACCCCTTGCTCGAGCAGGAGCATCTTTTTCACCATTCCATGGCTGACCAGTCTCTTTTTAAAACTTCTCAGTCAGGGGTGAAATCCAGCAGGTTCTGACAGGTTCTGGAGAACCGGTAGCGGAAATTTTGAGCAGTTCGGAGAACCGGCAAATACCACCTCTGGCTGGTCCCAGAGTGGGGAGGGAATGGAGATTTTGCAATATCCTTCCCCCAGGAGTGGGGAGGGAATGGGGATTTTGCAGTATCCTTCCCCTGCCACGCCCACCAAGCCACACCACGCCCACCAAGCCACGCCCACAGAACCGGTAGTAAAAAAGTTTGGATTTCCCCACTGTCCTCAGCAATGGAGCATCTGCAACTTCCAAAGTTTGATTGACTGATTGTCTTCACTGTTAGGAAATTATTCGTTGGTTCTAGGTTGCTTCTCTCCTTCATTGGTTTCCATCCATTGCTTCTTCTCCTGCCTTCTGGTGCTTTTTGGAGAATAAGTTGACTCCCTCTTCACGTGAAATGTTAATACCACTTTATAATGTAAGGCCACACTTGGAATACTGCATTCAGTTTTGGTCGCCACGATGTGAAAAAAGATGTGGAGACTCTAGAAAGAGTGCAGAGAAGAGCAAGGAAGATGATGAGGGGACTGGAGGCTAAAATGCCAACACAATTCAAAAGATTCACAATAAGATTAAAACATATGAGGGAACATATGAAACATATGGAGGCTAAAACATACAAAGAACGGTTGCAGGAACTGGGTATGTCTAGTTTAATGAAAAGAAGGACTAGGGGAGACATGAGAGCAGTCTTCCAATATCTCAGGGGCTGCCCCAAAGAAGAGGGAGTCAAGCTCTTCTCCAAAGCACCTGAGGGCAGGACAAGAAGCAACGGATGGAAACTAATTGAGGAGAGAAGCAATTTAGAACTAAGGAGAAATTTCCTGACAGTGAGAACAATTAATCATTGGAACAACTTGCCTCCAGAAGCTGTGAATGCTCCAACACTGGAAGTTTTTAAGAAGAGGTTGGATAACCATTTGTCTGAAGTGGTGTAGGGTTTCCTGCCTAAGCAGGGGGTTGGACTAGAAGACCTCCAAGGTCCCTTCCAATTGTGTTATTCTATTCTGTTCTATTCTTCTTTGTGGCATCCCCTCAGATATTGGAAGACTGCTATCATGTCACCCCTAGTTCTTTTTTTTTCATCAAACTAGACATACCCAGTTCCTGCAACCGTTCTTCATGTATTTTAGCCTCCAGTCCCCTAATCTTCTTCGTTGCTCTTCTCTGCACTCTTTCCGGAGTCTCTCAACCTCTTTTTTTTTTTGTATTATGGGGATAACAAAACCAAAAGTGTTTTATTGCATGCTTGGATTCTTCTTTCCTCTGTTTCCCAGTCAACTGTTTTTACTGAACGGCATTTTCCAATTTTATAAAGCTGTCTTGAGTCATATGAGGAAAGGCGTCATAAATACAAGCCTGGCAGAGATTATATTTCAGTGGCTTTTTTTTTTCCCCAGTCGGTGGCCGCATTTCCTTGAGCGATGGATGAGGATGAATCAAAGAGTGGGGGCGGGCAAGGTCACAGTTTTTGTTTTCTTTTTCATTCTTTCTCTCTTTTTGGAGTGGTGCGGTGGCCCAGAGGTGGAGCTCTCGCCTCACAATCAGGATCCTAGGTAGAGGCAGATCTTTCTCTCCCTGGGCACACTGAGAATATATCTGCTGAAAAAAGCTCCGCATTGGTGACAGGAAGGGCATCCGGCCAGTAAACACTCTGTTAGCTCCATTCAGTTGCCAAGACTCCATCCCCTCAAGGGATTATGGAGTCGTTAAAAGAAGATGATGATTCTTTTTCTCTTTTTGACCCCTTTCTTTCGCGCTCAACGGCAGAATGCAAGGAAGTGTTGTGGCCCGCCAGCGGCCAGTGGAGCTGGCAGCAGAATCGGACAGTGAGGAGGTTGGGGAGGAACAATGGGATAGTCCTGGGGGCTGGGGAAAGCTCGGATGAGGGCTCCGCATAGGAGGCAGAGAGGGAGCTAGTCAGCAGCGAGGCAGAGGAACAGCGGGAGCCTGTTCCCAGTGTGTGCATGCGCAGAGCTGCCAGAAGACAAGAACAACTAAGAAAACAGGGTCGACTTGGGAGTAAAGTCACACCTTGGAGGTGATTGGCCCCTCCCATAGAAAACAAAAGAGGAGTGAACGGGGAGGGGGCTTTTGCAGGAAACTATTTGTTCAGTCGGTCATTTCAAGAGTGGAAAGTTCTGTTCGTGACTCTACGAGACTCTGTGCCGGGGTGAAATCCAGCAGGTTCTAACAGGTTCTGGAGAACCGGTAACGGAAATTTTGAGTAGTTCGGAGAACCGGCAAATACCAGCTCTGGCTGGCCTCAGAGTGGGGTGGGAATGGAGATTTTGCAGTATCCTTCCCCTGCCATGCCCACCACGCTACGCCCACAGAACCGGTAGCGAAAATTTTTGGAATTTTCACCCCTGCTCTGTGCCAAGTTTTGCCTTACGCTGCGTTTGGAAACAAGTTACGTGGCAGCTTGCCAAGCGTGATAAGGTTTGTGTTGATAAATATTCCTTTGAAAAACTGTTTGGACAGGCCGTGCTGACTGTGAATGAAAGGAATTCACAGTCCTGTAAATAAAAGAGGTTTTGCCGGGACTAAGACTCTGCTTCCTGCTTTTTAAGGGAGCCTAGGTCAGAATAGGGAGCAAAGCAGCCCTCTTTTTAGAACCCTCAGCTGATCTCCTTTAATAATTGAGTTTCAGAATTCGATTTTTGTTTTAAATTAGGCTGATGTAATTACCACCGCAGGTTGCCTGCTCTCGTTACAGACCAGGCTAGCATAGGCTGCCCTGCCTAGGAGATACACTTTTGCCTTAATTAATGGAATTGAGCCTCTATCTGACATGGTGTGTTAAACTATACCATTAGACTTGCGATGATTACTTTGAACTGTTTTTAATGACCTCTGACTAGAGCAATAAAAGCGTGAAAAGGAGAGAACTGCTTAATTTGTATTCCTCGACTGAAGGGTCTTATGAGGTGGAAAGCAAAGTGAATTAGCAATATATATTAGCCTTGTTTCAATAAAAGACGGCAGGTTGTTATTTTAAGTCTCTTATCTGCCTATAAGGTGATCTGAGCTGGTCCTAATTTTCTTCCTTAGATTTTTTTCTTTTCTCTTCCCCAGCCCATTTTTACATTTCTATTTTCTAAGGCCTCAGTACTACTTTGGGAATTGGTGGTGGTGGTGGGAGGAAATCAATTATTAGGGAGACCTACTTTTCTCTCTGATTTTTAGATAAATAGATGGATAGATAGATAGATAGATAGATAGATAGATAGATAGATAGATAGATAGATGATAGATAGATAGATAGATAGATGATAGATAGATAGATAGATAGATAGATAGATAGATAGATGATAGATAGATAGATAGATAGATAGATAGATAGATAGATAGAAAGATAGATGATAGATAGATAGATAGATAGATGATAGATAGATAGATAGATGATAGATAGATAGATGATAGATAAATAGATAGATAGATGATAGATAGATAGATGATAGATAAATAGATGGATAGATAGATGATAGATAGATAGATAGAAAGATAGATAGATAGACAGATAGACAGACAGACAGACAGACAGACACAGATAGATGATAGATAGATAGATAGATAGATAGATAGATAGATAGATGATAGATAGATAGATAGATAGATAGATAGATAGATGATAGATAGATAGAAAGATAGATAGATAGATAGATAGATAGATAGATAGATAGATAGATGATAGATAGAGAAATAGAGAAATAGATAGACAGACAGACAGACAGACAGAATTCTTTATTGGCCAAGTGTGATTGGACACACAAGGAATTTGTCTTTGGTGCATATGCTCTCAGTATACATAAAAAAACAAGATACATTCGTCAAGAATCATAAGGTACAACACTTAATGATAGTCATAGGGTACAAATAAGCAATCAAAGCATACTAGGAAACAATCAATATAAATTGTTAAAGATACAAGCAACAAAGTTACAGTCATGCAGTCATAAGTGGGAGGAGATGGGTGATGGAAATGATGAGAAGATTAATAGTAGTGCAGTCTTAGTGAATAGTTTGACAGTGTTGAGGGAATTATTTGTTTAGCAGAGTGATGGCGTTCGGGGAAAAACTGTCCTTGTGCCTAGTTGTTCTGGTGTGCAGTGCTCTATAGCGTCGTTTTGAGGGTAGGAGTTGAAACAGTTTATGTCAAGGATGCGAGGGGTCTGTAGATATTTTCACAGCCCTCTGTTTGACTCGTGCAGTATACAGGTCCTCCATGGAAGGCAGGTTGGTAGCCATGGTTTTTTCTGCAGTTCTAATTCTCCTCCGAAGGCTGTGTCTGTCTTGTTGGGTTGCAGAACCAAACCAGGCCATGTCACAGAGAAGAATGGGTCAAGCTCTTCTCCAAAGCACCCGAGGGCAGGATAAGAAGTAAAGGATGGAAGCTAATCAAGGAAAAAAAACAACCTAGAACTAAGGAGGAATTTTCTGTTACTAAAAACAATTGATCAGTAGAATGACTTAGCTCCAGAAGTTATGGGTCCTCCATCACTGGAGGTTTCTAAGAAGATATTGAGCATTCATTTGCCTGGAACGGTATAGGGTCTCCTGCTTGAGCAGAGGGTTGGACTAGAAGACCTTCAAAGACCCTTCCAACATGGAGGATCTCTTGTATAGTGTACGTTCTCCTCAGTGGGACCCTAGGTTTCTGTCCCAAATGGCTTTTTGTTGCTAAAATCTCTGCTAAGTCTGCAACAGATTGCATTTACACATTACGCTAAACCATGGTTTGCTTAGTACTTGAGGGACTGTCACAAAAAAGAGGGGATTGACTTATTCTCTAGGGCAGGGCTGTCAAACATAGGTTGTGTATGTCACACGCTGGCCATGCCCACACCCGGTTTAGAGAAGGGTGGAAAAGCCCCGTGATGCCACCGTGATGACGTGAGTTTGACACCTCTGCTCTAGGGCACCAGAGGGCAGACGAGAAGTAATGGGTGGAGGCTTGTCAAAGAGAGATACAACCTCTAGAAATAAGGAGAGATTTTCTGGCAGCGAGAGCAATTAATCCATGGAACAGCTTGCCTTCAGAAGTTCTGGGTGCGCCATCACTGGAGATGTTAAAAAATATAGACCGGACAACCTGCACTACTGCAACGCTCTCTACGTGGGGCTCCCCTTGAGGAGCACCCGGAGGCTCCAACTGGCACAGAGTGCGGCCGCGCGGGTGGTAATGGGAGCGACATGGTGTTCCTATGTAACACCTCTCCTGCGCGAGCTGCACTGGCTCCCGATGGTCTTCCGAGTGCGCTTCAAGGTCTTGGTTACCACCTTTAGAGCGCTCCATGGCTTAGGACCTGGTTACCTACGGGACCGCCTGCTGCGGTAGCCTCTCACCGGCCGGTACGCTCCCATAGAGAGGGGCTCCTCCGGGTGCCGTCAGCCAAACAATGTCGACTGGTGGCCCCCAGGGGGAGAGCCTTCTCTGTGGGGGCACCTACTATCTGGAACGAGCTCCCCCCCGAGATACGGAGAATCCCGGATCTACGTACCTTCCACTCTTAAAACCTTTTTATTCCATCAGGCTGGCCTGGCCTATTTTTTTCCCTTTTTCCCTTTTAAAACACAAATTTTAATTTCTTTTTAATTTATTGGGGAGTTTTTAAATCTGTCTTCGGCCAAATTGTTCAATTCAGTTTTATTCTGTTTTTAAATTTTGTATTTATGTGTTTTTATCTTGTGGCTGTTCACCGCCCTGAATCCTTCGGGAGTAGGGCGGTATACAAATCAAATAAACTAAACTAAACTAAACTAAACTAAACCATTTGACTGGGATGGTTTAGGGTCTCCTGCCTTAAACAGGGGGTTGGACTAGAAGACCTCCAAGGTCCCCGCCCAAATCTATGATTCTATGTTCTATTTTGAGTTGGGGGAAATGAAATATCACCGCAAAGGAAACTTGCTTTTCTCGGAAAGAACCACCCAAGATAATCCTTCTCCCACGTGTTGAGATCAACTTATTTCTCCGTCTCTGTTTTAAATCTGAGAAGCTCAGAACTGGGGACCTCTGGGATCTCCCCAGGGAGCAAATCCTCCAGCTGCCTTGCTCGGCTGTCCTTTTTTTCCCTTTCCCGTCGTCTCCGCGCTGCCATCTAAATATGAGATGCTGGGCAATGAAGCTTTTTGCCTTCAATTTCATGAATCAGTTTATCTCTAATGAGTAGAAAACAGCACATTAGCCATTTGTGCCTGCCCGGCACACACACACACACACACACACACACACACACACACAGACACACACACACGCGCACACACACACTCCGATACATTGATAGGGTTGCCAGCTCATTAAGTCAAAAGATGGCACCTTCCAAAGAACAGGGATCCATTCTTCCTTAACGAACTGTTCCACGCCAGCAGGATTTCGGAGGACCGGGAGAATTGTCATCTTTCTACCTCGAGCCATTATTTTCCTTCTGACTGTCCTTTCAGAAAGATTCTCAGCCGTCTCTCTCTCTCTCTCTCTTCTTATATATTTCCCTTCTTGGCAAAGGGGGGAAGAAAAAAAAGAAGAAGGAAAACTGGCTGGAGAGAAGAACTACCCGTAAAGACTATTCAACGGCAGTTCTGCCACGGGGCAAATATAGGAGCAGGATTATTAGCTGGTCCATGGTGTTAAATCACATCCTTTTTTTTTTTTTTTGGCCTGGTTTTGGGGAGGGGGGAGAAATTGTCCTCCTCAGAATGGGCTTGCAATTTGGGTGTCCTCCTAGACTCACAGCTAAGATTAGAGCAACATCTGACAGCTGTGGCTAGGGGGGCCTTTGCACAGGTTCGCCTGGTGCACCAATTGCGACCCTACTTGGATCGGGAGGCTCTCCTCACAGTCACTCATGCCCTTGTCACCTCACGGTTAGATTATCGCAATGCACTCTACATGGGGCTACCCTTGAAAAGTGTTCGGAGACTACAGTTGGTCCAGAATGCAGCCGCGCGAGCTGTCGTGGGTGCACCTCGGTACACCCACATTACACCAATTCTCCGCGAGCTGCACTGGCTCCCTATTGGTCTCCGGTCACAATTCAAGGTGTTGGTTATTACCTTTAAAGCCCTACATGGCTCAAGGCCAGGGTATCTTCGAGACCGCCTTATGCCGCATAGCTCCCAGCGACCGGTAAGATCCCACAGAGTTGGTCTCCTCCGGATCTCGTCAGCAAAACAATGCCAGCTGGCGGGCCCGCGCGGGAGGGCCTTCTCTGTGGCTGCCCCAGCTCTCTGGAACCAGTTACCTCCTGAGGTCCGGACCATCCCCACCCTATTGGCCTTCTGAAAAGCAGTGAAGACCTGGCTTTTCCGGCAGGCCTGGGGCCGTTGATCTCCCTCTTGCGATCTGGCGAGATCTGGCCATGAATGGCGTGAATGAGTTTTTAATGTTTTTAATTTTTAAATGTTTTTTATAATGATTTTTTAAAATGTATTGTGAGCCGCCCTGAGTCTTTGGAGAGGGGCGGCATATAAATTGAATTAATTAAATTAAATTAAATTATGTAAAACCAGTAATTGGGATTTATAAATTGGATTTACCGCTTAGCACCGTGATGGCGAACCCATGGCACAGATGCCCAAAATGGCACGCGAAGCCATGTCGCCCGGCATACACAGCCTTGCCTTTTTGTCTTCCGGGTTTCTGGTGTGCATGTACATGTGACAATTAGCTGTCCATCGTGTGCGCGGCAGTGCCGAAAACCTGTGCGCAGATGTCCACCGGCCAGCTGATTGTCGGGTGTGTATATGTGTCAGAACTCAGAAGTTCGGCTTTTCCGGAGCGTGATCCCTTAGCTTGTGCGGCAGTGCCGAAAACTGGCCTGCGCATATGCGCCATCTAGCTCGGGCACGCATGCGTGCTAGAAAACCCGGCAGTTCAGCTTTTCCGGATTGCAGCCCTGACAAGGCCGCGCACGCACAATGTTTTCACGCGACCTTTTCAGCACTCGGTGCCGAAAAGGTTCACCATCCCTGGCTTAACATGTTAACCATAGGCAGGCAATGGTGGCTTGGCCCGGGTATCAGCAACCTGCAGCTCCGGAGCCACATGTGGCTCTTGGGTCCTCTGCTGTGGCTCCTTGTTGGGTGATCCCACCACTGGCTGGGCCCACCCCTCACCTTCCCCCCCCTTCTTCACCTGGCCTGAGAAGGTAAGGGTGATGGCAGGAGATGGAGAAGCGGCCAAGGCACAGACAGAGAGATACAGAGAGAGGGGGAGACAAAGAGAGATGTCAAAAGGGTTTTGTGGTCTCCAATGTTTTTTAACAACCGGTTCTCTGCCCTAATGACCAGCTGGGTAGGCGTGGCTAGGGGTGTGTGTCATGTGACTGGTGGAAATGAGGGAGGTTGGTTTGGCCACGCCCACCCAGGTTTTGTGGCTCCCGGTGTTTTCTTTTCTGTGGGAAATGGGTCCCAATGGCTCTTTTGAGTGGTTTTTTTTTTATTTATTTAAAAACAAACTTTATTGAATTTAAAAATATTAACAAACAAAAACGAAAAGAGAGAATATACAGATTTTCTCTCTCTTAAAATTTACATTTTTCAATCCATAATTACACTAACAAACTAAGTACGTACGATTGTATAAACGCATATATACAAATCTACAAACAGTGACTTATTTACCTTTTCTATCTATCTGACGGTGCTCTTTGAGTGTTGAAGGTTGCAGGCTCCTGACTTAGCCAATCTTACTTAATGAAAGAACCCAGTTGTTGCTTTCACGGACTGTTTTAGGAACTCCTTCGGTGGTCTAACCCACCAAATGTTTTTTTTCTTATCTTCTTATGCTCATCAAACTTGGGTTTTTGTTTAGTTATTTATTCAATTTAACATGCTGCTCAACTAGTTGGCAGCTCTAGGCAGGTTATAAGCATTAGGGGGAAAAAAAAAACCCCATAAAAACCTAAAACATCAAAGCAATCATTAGTAACATTAAATTAGCTTAAAATTAACAAAGATGGAGGGGGGAAAGAGATTCTGCAAGGCACACACCAGAGGTGGGAGAGGTGGGGTGTTGAGTCCTACCGGAGCTCGCCAATGATGGTGGGGGGGGGTCTGGGAAGCCAAGACGCGGAGACAGACAGCGGCACACAAGCCCACGCGGTTCCTGGCCGGCAACGTTTGATGCTGGTGAAGGTTGATGACATCAGGATTGCCGGACTCGCTGTCACCAAACCGCCGCTCACAGCTGATTGGACTGGGGGGGGGTCTATTGATTGTTATGAAGTGCCGGATGCTTGTTTAAGGGCTGATTTTGTGTTAAATAGCGCTGTGCTGCAGTTGCGCACAGTGCTGACTTTGAACCAAACAACCGACTTGTACTTTGCTTTGGACCGCGAACCTGCAAAACACCCGAAGTAAACTTTGAATCTCTGTTCTGTTTATGGTGATTTAGTACGGTCGCGGTTCAGGACGAACGACAAGCCGAGATGGCGTCTTACATTAATCCAGTATCCACCTCTTAGATTCAGGAGTGTCAAATTCAATTTCATTGAGGGCCACTTCAGGGGGGTGTTTGACCTCTGGGGGCCCGAGGGAGCATGGCCAGGGGTGTGGCCAGCTCAATGTCACTCATGTCGGGGGAGCCTGTGGGGGTCCAAGTGCCCTGCCAGCAAAAACAGACTCCCGAAATCTTGGGCCTTGAGTTTGACACCACTGTCTTAGATAATTTACTAAATGAATAAACTTCGTCTTGTTACCTCCATCAGCTCTCCGGAATTTAAATTTCAGATTTCCTCCCTTTAAAAAAACCCAGCGTAGCCAAGCCTGCGAGTTTAATCCCCGGGTCCACATCTGCTACAACATCTGGCTAGTTATCACCACCGTGTAGAAGGGAACAACAGGCGGGCATCCATGCACTCCCATTTCTCTTAGACGAGAGACAATGCCCAGGAGGACATATTGCCATTAAATCTGCATATTGCCTTTTCCCTGTGCAACTAATAAATATCGAGGCCTTGTTCGCCGTGAGCATAAAAGAACGATTTGTCTTTTTTTTTTTTTAATGTTAAAAGAATAATTTGTAGCATGGTTCGGTGGACATCATTGGATTGCGGTCCTTCACTTCTAGAGATCGCAGAGAGAAAATAAATATTTCGATGTGTAGAGCATAGGAAGGGAGATGGGGAACAAAAGCAGACAACCCATCTGTACAAACTCGTAAAAAAGGAATGCAGAATGCAGAATAACAAGAGTGGGAAGGGAGCTTGGAGGTCTTGTAGTCCACTTCGGACAAATAGTTGGAGCGTTCACAACTTCTGGAGAGAAGTTGTTCCACTGATTAATTGTTCTCACTGTCAGGAAATTTCTCCTTAGTTTTAGGTTGCTTTTCTCCTTGATTAGTTTCCACCCATCGCTTCTTGTCCTGCCCTCAGGTGCTTTGGAGAATAGTTTGACTTCCTCTTCTTTGTGGCAGCCCCTGAGATATTGGAAGGCTGCTATCATGTCTCCCCTGGTCCTTCTTTTCATTAAACTAGACACACCCAGTTCCTGCAACCGTTCTTTATATATTTTAGTTCTCCAGTCCCCTCATCATCTTTGTTGCTCTTCTCTGCACTCTTTCTAGAGTCTCCACATCTTTTTTTACATCGTGGCAACGAAAACTGAATGCAATATTCCAAGTGGGGCCTTACTAAGGCACTCTTTGATAAGCTTCTATCCATTACGTCTTGTCCTGCCCTCAGGTGCTTTGTAGAATAGGTCCATCCCGTCTTCTCTGTGGCAATCTCTCAAATATTGGAAGGCGGCTGTCGTTTCACCCCTAATCTTTCTCTTTGTTGGACTAGACCAGGGGGGTCTGCAACCTTAAACACTCAAAGAGCCATTTGGACCCATTTCCCACAGAAAAGAAAACACCGGGAGCCACAAAATCTGGGTGGGTGTGGCCAACTCGAGGTCACTCACTTCCACCAGTCACATGACCCCCTAGCCAAGCCTACCCAGCTAGTCATTAGGACAGAGAATCAGTTGTTAAAAAACACAGGGAATCACAAAACCCTTTTGATCTCTCTCTCTCTCTCCCTCCCTCCCTCTCCCCACTCTCCCCCCCCTCTTTATGTCTGTCTCTCTCCCACTCTCTCTGTATCTCTCTGTCTCTGTCCTGGCTGCTTCTCCATCTACCGCCGTTGCCCTTACCTTCTCAGACCAGGCAAGGAGTGACTGGGAGGGGAGGGAGAGGGTCGGGACCAGCCAATGAGGGATCACTTGACATGGAGCCACAGCAGAGGGCCCAAAGAGCCACATGCGGCTCCAGAGCCGCAGGTTGCTGACACCTGGACTAGACATACCCACTCCTGCAACTGTTCATTGTATGGTTTAACCTCCAGCCTCCTAATCAACTTCGTTGCTCTTCTCTGCACTCTTTCTAGAGTCTCTACATCTTTTTTTTTTTTTTTTGTATCATAGGGACCAAAACTGGATGCAGAATGATATTCAAAATAATAGCCAAGCTAGTTTCTGAGAAGAACTGAATTTAACCAAAATCTCTTGTCAAAGAATACTTTAATTGGGACCAGGTCAAATCTCCCAAAGGGAATTAAAACAATTTGGGGTCTTTCCTGATCTTCATCAGATGAGATATTAGTCTGCTGCGCCTGGTGGCGCAGCAGACTAATAGCCTGTTATTAACATTCAGCTGCCTGCAATTACTGCAAGTTCGAATCTCCCTGGGCTCAAGGTTGACTCAGCCTTCCATCCTTTTTAAGGTAGGTAAATTGAGGACCCAGTTTGTGGGGGCAATAAGCTGACTTTGTATAAATATACAAAAGGATGAAGGCTATTGCTTAGCGCATTGTAAGCCGCTCTGAGTCTCCGGAGAAGAGCAGCATATAAATCAAATTAAAAAAAAAAAAAGTATCAGGGATTATGAAGGGAGGGGAGATTGGATAGGAAGCAAAGCTATTTCAAAATTAAGCCAAGTGCTGTGTCACTTCAAAGACACCGATTTAAGCCCGGAGGCATTTGTTAGTGGCATCATTGGACTCCAATTATTGTTAATATTCACAGTCAAAGAATGATGACACACACAGAGACACAAACACACACCCCCTTCTGAAAACACAAAAGTTGCAATTTCCTGGTCTTTCTTCCATCACAATGCAGTTTATTTATTTATTTATTTATTTATTTATTTATTTATTTATTTATTTATTATTAGTCCAATTTATATGCCGCCCTTCTCCGTAGACTCAGGGCGGCTTACAATGCATTATAGCAATAGCCTGCATGCTTTTTATGTATATACCTGCTTATTAGGGCTTTCGGGGGCCCCCCCAAGCGGTGTTGTTCTATACAAAGTCGGCTTATTTGCCCCCACAATCCGGGTCCTCAATTTACCTACCTCGAAAGGATGGAAGGCTGAGTCAACCTTGAGCCTGGCGAGATTCGAACTTGCACTAATTGCAGCAGCTGGCAGCTAAGTGCTAGCGCTTAACAGCACTTTAGTCCGCTGCACCACCGAGGCTCTTATCCGGATTAGACCAAGGGTCTAAGACTACCAATGCTGGTTTGTTCCTAATTTCGTGGAATTTCCTAAAGTTCCTAATGTCCTCATTACGATCATGGTTTCCATCCCTTGTCATTTTCTCCAGTGTCAGGTTTTGCTTTCCAAGTCACCCTGGCAAGATTTGAGGAGAGCCTTCATCAACTTTCCCCCCCCTTCTCTTTATAGTGGCAGGCAGACGTAGGTAATTTCACCGCGTGCCAGAGACAAGGAACCAGTAATGGGGGGGAGGGGGGATGAATTGGTGAGGAGATCTGTAGACGGAGCCCGCTGAGATGAAAATGATTGAAACCTTGAAATACGAAGCTCTATGGAAACGGAGCAGAGGAATATTCGTTTCCAGTATAGAACACACCTATTCACCGCCCTGCACAAATATAAAAATATCAGAATCCTCATAAAGATTGGCTTGCTTTGTCATATGACTAACTCACCCTGTTTTCAAGGGTTAACACAGCTGTAAGCACACCTCTCTGCATTTCTGGTAACTAGGACATTAATTTCCACTTTTTTAAAAAATGGAAATTCTGGGTTGCTACATGCAGAAAAGGGGGACGCGGTGGCTCAGCGGCTAAGACGCTGAGCTTGTCGATCGAAAGGTCGGCAGTTCAGCGGTTCGAATCCCTAGTGCTGTGTCACGGGGTGAGCTCCCGTGACTTGTCCCAGCTTCTGCCAACCTAGCAGTTCGAAAGCAGGTCAAAAATGCAAGTAGAAAAATAGGGACCCCCCTTTAGTGGGAAGGGAATAATGTTCCGTGCGCCTTTGGCGTTGAGTCATGCCGGCCACATGACCATGGAGACGTCTTCGGACAGCGCTGGCTCTTGGGCTTTGAAACGGAGATGAGCACCGCCCCCTAGAGTCAGGAACGACTAGCACATAGGTGCGAGGGGAACCTTTACCTTTACCTTTACCTTTAGAAGTTCTCTCTAGTGCTGGAAGTGCTGTTGCAATTCAACTGAGATGACTGTGTATGTGTGGAAAACTTATTAGATCCCCTCTGTCGGTCACTGTCTTCTCCTCTGTAATTAAACATTTCAGGTGAGCTGAAGTGCGGCTCTGGGAGAACAAACTAGGATAGAAGTTAATCAAGCATGTCCAGCTGCTAATTGCAGAAGGGGTGGGTGGGCTTAGAAGCCTCATCCCTATTCTTTCGGTTCTGTAGACCTAGGTGGTCTTGTTGGATTACCACCACTTCTAGATGGACTATCGTGATTTATAATTAAAGTGACTCGAGCTTGCAGAAACACAAGGGGAGAATTCCCCAGAGACTGTGCAGTTTATTAACTTGAATTAATCAAGGGAAGAGAGAACAAATGCTAAAGAATTTCTCCACTCTTCAGTGCTCAAGTAAGGGCTCCTTTCCCAGCGTACTGAGAGGAGAGGGAGCTTGGAAGGGACTCAGAAGTTGCTCAGTGGAAGGATGAAGGTTAATTTATTCTAATAGGTCTTAATGATTTTCAGGAGGCAGCCACTGAATCCCACCTTCTAATCCCATTAGTGTTTCAGGATAATGATTAGCACATTAAAAAGGAAAAGGTTTTTTTTCCTCTCTCTCTCTCTCCAGTGGAATTAGATGCAGGTGCTGACATTTAACCTGCTTGGAGGTTGTTCGCCCTATTCTTAAGCGCGGAGAACAATGGCAAGTTTAGCCTTTAAGCCCAACTTACAAGTCTGCGTTGCATGCTTCTATGGGAAATGCTAAATGAAGGATAACGGTTGGAAGGAACCTGTTGGGAAACAGTCAGCTAGGCTGGAAGGAGGGGTCAAGCAGGAAAGTAGCTTGGAATCCTTATGCAGCTGCAAGCAGCATAAGTGTTAAGGTGTTGAGATGGTATTTAAGGTAAACGTGTAGACATTAAATACTGTAATCAGTGGTGGGTTTCAAATTTTTTTACTACTGGTTCTGTGTGTGTGGCATGGCTTGGTGGGCGTGGCTTGATGGGCATGGCAGGGGAAGGATACTGTAAAATCTCCATTCCCTCTCCACTCCAGGGGAAGGTTACTGCAAAATCCCCATTTCCTCCCGATCAGCTGGGACTTGGGAGGCAGAGAATAGATGGGGGCAGGGCCAGTCAGAATTTTTACTACCGGTTCTCCAAACTACTCAAAATTTCCGCTACCGGTTCTCTAGAACTGGTCAGAACCTGCTGAAACCCACCTCTGGCTGTAATGTTAAAGAAGCTGTAAAGGAAAAGCTGATCAGATTACAACATTTTTCTAGCGACTGTAATAAAGCCGATAGTTAACAAAGCCTGTATCTGTGGAAAAGTATAAGGACTATGTTAAAGCATTCGGATTATCAGATGTTCAGCTTTAAATGGGAGGAGTGTTAAGATATTGAGATTTAAGAGCTGACCAGCTGTAAAGAGGTTTACCACTTTAAGAGGTGTTTATACAACGCAGCCAGGAGAGGGTGTGTTCTCTCTCCTTGTGTCCAGTTTCCATTGCTGAGTTCTCCGTGTAGAGTTAAGAAGAAGATTGATTGCTTGACAGGTATTTGCCTACCATGTATATTTCTGTATATATCTTGTACATAAACCACTGTTAAACATCTAAGGGTCTGTATGCTGTCTTTTGCTCCTGGGTTGTCTCCTAATAGTAAGGAAAAGGTAAAGGTTCCCCTCGCATATATGTGCTAGTCGTTCGTGACTCTAGGGAGCGGTGCTCATCTCCGTTTCAAAGCCGAAGAGCCAGTGCTGTCCGAAGATGTCTCCGTGGTCATGTGGCCGGCATGACTAAAGGCCAAAGGCGCACGGAACGTTGTTCCCTTCCCACCAAAGGTGGTCCCTCTTTTTCTACTTGCATTTTATTTAACGTGCTTTCGAACTTCTAGGTTGGCAGAAGCTGGGACAAGTAATGGGAGCTCACCCTGTTACGCGGCGCTAGGGAGTCGAACCGCCGAACTGCCGACCTTTTGATCGAGAAGCTCAGTGTCTTAGCCACTGAGCCACCGCGTCCCTCTCCTAATAATAGTTTCCTAATAGTAGTGACGCTGTAAACGCTCTGACAATAAGCTTGACCTCCCCCCAAGCTCCAAGGTTTTATTCGGTCGGTCCCAGGGGAAGGCAATAATCGGGTGAGATTCTTGTAACATAGGCGGTAGACAACAAAGTTGCTTACTCTAGCTAGTTACTAGTGGCTCTGGTTGCTTGTGCCTGATAGAAGCCAAGATTCAAAGAGAGATCCAAACAATTATCCAAAGCTGGTTACTGGAACCAGAGATGGCTCTACCACCCTTGCTCTTTTAATCCAAGAGATAATACCGGCTCACACAGGACCTTCCCCCCCCCCCAGAACAGACACTTCACTATCCATAAAAAATGACAGTATGGTTGGAAGCTGCCCCAGAGCTACCTCGTGGTAAAATGGGCAGCCGATCCATGTTATTTTAAAAAACATAAATAGAAATTTAAATAAGAATTAACATTTATTTTTATTTTAAATTTCTAATTTTATTAGAACACATATCGGACATTTACACAACATACAACATATAAATAACTTATCATATTTAAGCATTGTTTCATAGTGGTCTTCCAGTTGTTACTTTATTCTTCTTCCCCTTTTTCTTAATCTGTTACTCCATCTTCTTCCCCTCCTTTTCCTTCCCCCCCTTTTTTTCCCCTTTCCCCTATAGAGAACTATATATTTTAGTTATATCTTTACTATTATACATTTCTACATTCATATTATATACGTTTTTATTCCACTCCGCACATATGATACACATCTATTTTGTACTTCTATTTTTCTCTCCTTATAGTTATTGTTCTTTATTGTTAGTCTTGAGACAATTATACCATTTATTCCACATTCTATAATATTCTGTCTCTTCTTTTTCCTTAATTTCTTTTGTTAATTTAAATTCTTAAGAAAACAAAAGAAAAGAAAAGAAAAGAAAAGAATTTAAATTTAAATAGAAATAAAATAAGTTGCCAAGGTGCAGAAAGTCTTCCCAAATACTCAGCTGATGGACTTCTGGTGCAGGTTTTGATCGGATTTGATGTGTGTCCGTCTGCGTTATCTACTCAGTTTCTTCATCCGATGTTTTGATCGATGGAAACATTGACCGTTTCATTAGGCTGTCACAAATCAAAGGCCTTTCATTTACTTCTAAATGGCCCAGCGCTCGTACTCTGGAGCAATGCAAGCCAGAACCTTCCAATTAGCATTTCCGTTTCTGCTTTAGACGCTGATTGGTGATGGGTTACTAAGTGCCCATGAAATGCTTAAGAAGACCCAAAGGAAGTCATAAGGCTCCTCTTTTTTTTTATTATTATTATTATTACCGGCGCTTCCTCTCAAGTCTGTTTTCCAGATTACTGTTCTGTTGATGATTATGGGCTGGGGAATTCTTGAAGGACCAGAGAAACTTTTCGAGGAGAGAAAGTAATGTTGCAGATCTTGACCTTATGAGCTACAGCTGGAATACAGTCAGCGCAATTTATGGCCGGGTACCATTTGGCTCGGCTTCCGCTGAGCAATCGCAAAGTGTCTCATCAAATGCTTTTCAGATGTTTGGGGGAGGGGGGTTTGTTCAATTTTGGCTAATCCAAAGAAACCAGGGAATAGTAGTAATTCAGGAACCTGGCCGGTTTGAGTTAAACAGAGTCGACATTCCCTTCATAGTTTTATTCCATATAGCATCAACTGTGTGAACTCTCAACTTTCGTCTTTCCACTATGTACTCAAAGTGGACAGTGATTTAATATATATATATATATATATATATATATATATATATATATATATATATATATGTATGTATGTATGTATGTATGTATGTATGTATGTATAATATTTATTTTTATATATATTTCTATCTATCTATCTATCTATCCATCCATCCATCCTTTTATGTCATTATCTATCTATCCATCCATCCATCCATCCATCCATCCATCCATCCATCTATTTATGTTATCTACCTCTCTCTCTCTCTCTCCATCCATCCAGCCATCCAGCCATCCAGCCATCCATTTATGTCATCTATCTATCTATCTGTCTGTCTATCCATCCGTCTGTCTGTCTGTCTGTCTGTCTGTCTGTCCATCCGTCCATCCATCCATCTATTTATGTCATCTATCTATCTATCTATCTATCTATCTATCTATCTATCTATCTATCTATCTATCTATCTATCTATCTATCTATCTACCTACCTACCTACCTACCTACCTACCTAACCACCCACCCACCCATCCATCCATCCATCCATCCATCCATCCATCCATCCATCCATCCATCCATCCATCCATCCATCCATTTATGTCATCTGTCTATCTGTCTGTCTGTCTGTCTGTCTGTCTATCTACCTACCTACCCACCCACCCACCCACCCACCCATCCATCCATCCATCCATTTATGTCATCTGTCTGTCTGTCTGTCTGTCTGTCTGTCTGTCTGTCTATCTATCTATCTATCTATCTATCTATCTATCTATCTATCTTTCGGACCAATGGTGAAATCCAAATTTTTTTTACTACCAGTTCTGTGAGCGTGGCTCGGTGGGCGTGGTGTGGCTTGGTGGGTGTGGCAGGAGAAGGATACTGCAAAATCCCCATTCCCTCCCCACTCCTGGGGGAAGAATATTGGAAAAACTCCATTCCCACCCCACTCTGGGGCCAGCCAGATGTGGTATTCACCAGTTCTCCAAACTACTCAAAATTTCCGCTACCGGTTCCCCAGAACCTGTCAGAACCTGCTGGATTTCACCCCTGGACTGGAGGCTAAAACATATAAAGAATGATTGCAAGAACTGGGTGTGTCTAGTTTAATGAAAAGAAGGACTAGGGGAGACATGAGAGCAGTCTTCCAATACCTCAGGGGCTGCCACAAAGAAGAGGGAGTCAAGCTCTTCTCCAAAGCACCTGAGGGCAGGACAAGAAGCAATGGGTGGAAACTAATCAAGGAGAGAAGCAACCTAGAACTAAGGAAAAATTTCCTGACAGTGAGAACAACTTGCCTCCAGAAGTTGCCAATGCTCCAACACTGGACGTTTTTAAGAAGATGTTGGATAACCATTTGTCTGAAGTGGTGTAGGGTTTCCTGCCTAAGCAGGGGGTTGGACTAGAAGACCTCCAAGGTCCCTTCCAACTCTGTTTATTCTATTCTATTCTATTCTATTCTATTCTATTCTATTCTATTCTATTCTATTCTATTCTATTCTATTCTATTCTATTCTAATCTATTCTATTCTATTCTATTCTATTCTATTCTATTCTATTCTATTCTATTCTATTCTATTCTATTCTAGACATTCCCACATAGTTTTGTGCACCTTTGGGACTCTGATTTAAGTGTTAAATCCAAATCAAATGATTTGAGATACAGAAAGTTGTGAGTCGTGGGGAACCAAAGCCGGTATAAATTGAAAGTCCAAACTGTTTTAAATGTATCCTTAAAAAAAAAAAAAAAAAGGGATGAAAAGGAAATGAAAAAAGAACAAATCACAAAAGCTCCTTTCTTAAGTAAACCCCCCCTCCCTGAAAATAGGTATGTAAATGTGCTTCCTAGAACTTAATAAACTTCCTTTCCTTGAACAGAAAAAATAAAATAAAAATAAAATAAAAATCAAGTACCCCTTCCCAAATAATGAAAAAGGTTGAGCTTTGAATGCGAGGCCTCCTGTGAAGTTTGGAGGTAGGAAGAAAGGCCTTATAGAGCCAGGCATAATCCGAGGTTTTATCAACCTAAATTGGCTGGGATCCCAGAACTCTAAGCCAAACTCTAAAGACCCCCACCTTAGGACTTAATACAATGTCCCCTTGCATTATGCTGCAAATCACCTCCGTGCGGCTTTATCTGGACTAATCGGTTAAATGGGCAAGGAGTTTTGAACAAACTCTTGCTTTCTTCCTGAGCTTAGGAAAAAACCAGATAGGCGCAGCCCTTTCCCCCCCCCCCATTTCATAGGTGGAGGTAATTAACGTTAATTACTGTAAAGGAGTTTTATCGAAAGGAAGAACAAAAAAAAAAGAACAGTTTGGGGAGGGGGGGTGAGGTGCATCTGTTAGGTCCCCTGATGGGGCCGTACCTTCTTTTCCCCCTCGAAAAAAGTCAAGGCGTGATTCTGAATTTAGACGAGTGTTTAAGATCTCCATGGTGACCCCAATGTCGATCTTCACGGACTGCCCATTAGCTTGCTCAGGAGCACCGCAGGCAACAAGGGGTTGGTGGACCCACCTGAAGCTCAGCTCGGCATGGAGGTTACAGGTGGGGAGAAGGCGGGCAGGGCGGGAGAGAACGTAGTTGTTGTTTTAAACGTTCAGTTTCTTTTTAGCCAAGCTGGTGTGTGCGTGTACTCTGACGCCAGGCCTTTTCAGACTGGGGAAGGAGGTCTTCGCACTAGCTGAGTCCGCCAACACACGCAAACCCCAGGTTACCAAAAGACATTGTGATTTAGCGTGGTGTATGGACTCAGTCACTGAGTTATCTTCATGCGTGGTTGGTTTGTTTAGTTGTATCCCATCTTTATTGTTTTTATAAGTGATTCAAAGCAGTGAACGTATCCAACCCACCTTCCTCCTCCTATTTTCCCCACAACAGCCACTCTGTGAAGTGAGTTGGGTTAGGGTTAGAACTTGTTGTTAGTTACGAAGTCGTGTCCGGCCCATCGCGACCCCATGGACAACGTTCCTCCAGGCCTTCCTGTCCTCTACCATCCTCTGGAGTCCATTGAAGCTCATGCCGACTGCTTCAGTGACTCCATCCAGCCACCTCGTTCTCTGCCGTCCCCTTCTTCTTTTGCCCTCAATCTTTCCCAACATTAGGCTCCTCTCCAGGGAGTCCTTCCTTCTCATTAGGTGGCCAAACTATTTGAGTTTCCTCTTCAGGATCTGGCCTTCTAAAGATCAGCAAGGGTTGATCTCCTCTAGGACTGACCGGTTGGATCGCCTTGCAGTCCAAGGGACTCGCAGGAGTCTTCTCCGGGTTAGAATTTACCATCTACTAGTGATTGGCCCAAAGTCAACCAGATGGCATTTATGCCTAAGGTGGGAATAGAATTTGCTGTCTCCTGGAGATTGGCTCAAAGTCACCCAGTTGGCTTTCATGCCTAAGGCAGGAGTAGAACTCACAGTCTCCTGGAGATTGGCTCAAAATCGCTCAGTTGGTTTTCATGCCTAAGGCAGGACTAGAACTCACAGTCTCCTGGAGATTGGCTCAAAGTCACCCAGTTGGCTTTCATGCCTAAGGCAGGACTAGAACTCACAGTCTTCTGATGATTGGCTCAAAGTCACCCAGTTGGCTTTCATGTCCAAGGCAGGACTGGAACTCACAGTCTCCTGGAGATTGGCTCAAAGTTACTCAGTTGGCTTTCATGCCTAAGGCTGGACTAGAACTCACAGTCTCCTGGAGATTGGCTCAAAGTCACCCAATTGGCTTTCATGCCTAAGGCAGGACTAGAACTCACAGTCTCCTGGAGATTGGCTCAAAGTCACCCAGTTGGCTTTCATGCCTAAGGCAGGACTAGAACTCACAGTCTTCTGATGATTGGCTCAAAGTCACCCAGTTGGCTTTCATGTCCAAGGCAGGACTGGAACTCACAGTCTCCTGGAGATTGGCTCAAAGTTACTCAGTTGGCTTTCATGCCTAAGGCAGGACTAGAACTCACAGTCTCCTGGAGATTGGCTCAAAGTCACCCAATTGGCTTTCATGCCTAAGGCAGGACTGGAACTCACAGTCTCCTGGAGATTGGCTCAAAGTCACCCAATTGGCTTTCATGCCTAAGGCAGGACTAGAACTCACAGTCTCCTGGAGATTGGCTCAAAGTCACCCAATTGGCTTTCATGCCTAAGGCAGGACTAGAACTCACAGTCTCCTGGAGATTGGCTCAAAGTCACCCAATTGGCTTTCATGCCTAAGGCAGGACTAGAACTCACAGTCTCCTGGAGATTGGCTCAAAGTCACCCAGTTGGCTTTCATGCCTAAGGCAGGACTAGAACTCACAGTCTTCTGATGATTGGCTCAAAGTCACCCAGTTGGCTTTCATGTCCAAGGCAGGACTGGAACTCACAGTCTCCTGGAGATTGGCTCAAAGTTACTCAGTTGGCTTTCATGCCTAAGGCTGGACTAGAACTCACAGTCTCCTGGAGATTGGCTCAAAGTCACCCAATTGGCTTTCATGCCTAAGGCAGGACTAGAACTCACAGTCTCCTGGTGATTGGCTCAAAGTCGCCCAATTGGCTTTCATGCCTAAAGTGAGTCTAGAACTCTAGAATATGGCTGGCTGGAGAATTCTGGGACTTTAATTTGCCAAAGTTGGATAGCCTGTAATAGACAGAATCTTGCCAGACTAAAGCTATAATAACCACCTAACCTAACAGATAGACGCTGGGAGATTCTAGGGAGTTAGTCACCTGGAACCTTTTTCCTCCCCCACACCATTCGATCTTCTTCTCTCAGCCCCTCTCTGGAATGTGCTGCCTTCCCCCGCCCCCAGGAAACGGCTGTGCCCCCCCCCCCGCAACCCCTTCTTCAGCTGCACATTTCATCACACTTGCCAGAGTGTTAAGAAGTTATACTTCGTGCTAGAGAAAAGAGAATAATAAATCAGTGAAATTTCCACCTTGGAAATTCAGCTGCGGGGTGGGTGGGTGGGGGGAATGCCTTTGTGGGGGATGGGGGGACCACTAGCAAATGCATTACTAATGAACCCGGATGCCTTTGAGACGAAGAATTTCCTTTTCTCAAGCAACACAAAGCAATTTCAGTCTTGTCCCTCGTAAGAACAAGGGAAAAACGGTGCTGAATACTGCATCCTTCTTCCTGAACCCCTTGACTCTCATATTTGGGGTTGCTTTTCTTTCAAAAGATCATCAAAAAGGGCTCGTTTTTTTTTTCAAATCTCCTCTTTCCACCTTGACGATTTTTACGTTCTTCCTGTTAAAAGAAAACCACGAAAACCAACCAGGCAGCGATCTTTCCTATTCCTTTCTATAAACAACGTGATTCATATTTTTTCATTTCCTTCGCGAACAAAACATAGATGGGAAGCTTTGATACATTTGAGAATATAGCAAGGTTGGCCACCCGCACCCCAAAATCTCATATATATTTTTTGGCATTTAGGCAATTTTTCTCTAGGAGGCCAGAAGGAATGGCCGACACCCCCCAATCTACCAAATATTGGAGGGAAATGGGGAAAACTCCCCATTCTTGGGTTCACTTAGATCCGTGATGGTGAACCTATGGCATGCGTGCCGGAAATGGCATGCAAAGCCATCTCTCAGCGTACCCGTTTCTCTTCCAGTTTCTGCCTCACTCATGTGCACCAGCTAGCTGGTCTTTGCGTGTGCGCACGCCAGAAACCGGAAGATCAGGTGACTGGCACGCATGCGCTTGCCGGAAACAGGAAGCACAGCTTCCTGGTGCGTGCATGCGTGCCCAGGAACTGCTCTTTTGGTTTCTGGTTCTCCCCGGCGCATGCGCACTCCCGTTTCGGCACTCGGTGCTGAAAAGGTTCGCCAACACTGACTTAGACCAAGGTTTCTCAACCTTGGCAACTTTAAGATATGTGGACCATAACTCCCATAATTCCCCAGGCTGCAGGTGTGGACTTCAACTCCCAGAATTCCCCAGCCACCATGGATCGACTTCCAACTCTCCAAATTGAATTGCAAAATTCTGGGAGTTGGAAGTCCACATGTCTTAAAATTGCTAGAACTGAGAAACACTGCTTTGGGCCCTTCTCAAGAAACTCCATCCAAGAATCTAGAACCTTCCTCAATTGACATTATGCCAGAATTTTTTTGTTTTTGCAAGATCCAGAATAAAAAAAATCTCTTTGCGACCTTCTCTTCTTCCCTTTAGGTAATTTTTTTCTTTCTTTTTTTTTTTAAAAAAAACCTACAGTGCATTGAAAGGAAGCGCACCACTGAATTAAACATCATACAAACCAGTCAAGCTTGCCAGCAACATTTCTTTCCCCCGCCATCTATTAAATCACATACTTTATTATTATGATTTTTCCTACCGTATAAAATTAATTTGGGAACCATTTGCCCGAAGGGCAAATGATTTTCGGTACATTGCTCCAATCTTTTATTAAAGAAAGAGACTCAGGTGAATACACCTTTGGGTGTAATCAGTAGCCAAGAAAGGAAAACACAGCATCGGTCCAAGATCTGAATCGATTGTTTGAACGTGCATTTGGGAATTGGTTAATCACCAACCTGGAATCGTCTAGTTGACACCTTTATTATTTCTTTTTTACTTTTAGACAAAAACTAACTAGATTCAGATAAAAAGGCTGCCTTGGAAATAGCAGCCATCTTCTTTGCTATGTGTTGGAGTTTTATTTATTTATGAGAGTTAGTGAAGTCGCCGTGTCTGCCAATTGTCAAAAATGGCTGGCTGGGGAATTCTGGGAGTTGAAGTTGCTAAGGTCCAGAACTTTATGCTCTATAAAGTTCTCCATCTGTGATATAGGTAGGGGCAGATCTGTTTGGTGATCTACACTTTTTAAGTGATCCTACGGGATAGGAATTCAGCTGTTACAAATCAAGTGACTCAATTTTTATTGGCAGATATCTCAATTAGTAGGAAAATGCTGGCTTTAGCTGACACTGTTGATAGCTTGTTACCCGTTCTCTTTTACTCTGTAATTCTCTTTTTTTTCTTTTGAGACTTTTGTTTTATTTCTATTTCTATCGGTACTAAATTTATACTATTGTTGTGTTTTATTTGCTATTCATTGTTTTTTGACTTCCTGGTCACCGATTGCATTTGCTATGGAATAAAATGTTTATTTGAGAATCCTGTTCCACTCCTGGTGGTGCTAATTTTGAATGTAAACTTTAAATAATTCCCTACCAAATGTTTAAAGTAGGGGATATCACACGTGTGTGTCTCTTCGACTATGGAGATTCTCAATCTCCTACCCTCTGGAATCAGCTGCCCCCAGAGATAAGGAGAATCCAAGACCTCAGTGCCTTCCGCCGTGCCCTTAAAACCCATTTTTTCCAGCAAGCCGGGCTGGCTTAAGAAGAAATTTTAAAAACTGTTTTAATTAGTAGTGATTTTAATCGTTGGGCCAAATTTATATATATTTTAATTGTTTCTTAATATTTGTATTGCATGTTTTTAATTCTGGCTGTACACCGCCCTGAGTCCTCAGGGAGAAGGGCGGTATAGAAATTGGAAATAAAATAAAATAAATAAAATAAATAAAAATCATCTACATCAAGGTTGTCCCAAAGGGAGAGGTGGGTTTCAGCCGGTTCTGGAGAACCGGTAGCAGAAATTTTGAGTAGTTCGGAGAACCGGTAAATACCACCTCTGACTGGCCCTGCCCCCATCTATTCTCTGCCTCCTACGTCCCAGCTGATCGGGAGGGAATGGGGATTTTGTAGTAACCTTCCCCTGCCACGCCCACCAAGCCACGCCCACAGAACCGGTAGTAAAAAAATTTGAAACCCACCACTGTCCCAAAGGTGCTTTTCCAAAAGACAGCTGGACCTTCTGGGTTTTTCCAGAATGTTTTCGGGGGGAAAAAATACCCAAGAAAGTCCAGTTGCCTTTTGGAAAAGCACCTTTGAGGACTAATAAGTGTCAGGCTCAAGAAATCAGGGAGCAAGGCAGTTCAAATGAATGTAAGTTTATCGCGTGCTAATGCTCTTTACAAGAATCTGAGCTACTAACAGTCAAAGCAAATCAGTGGTAGATAAGAGTCAATGGAATTCACGGTGGGCTGGACTCTCTTGTCGGCACGAAGGGATTCCAAACTGATGACTTGCTTGACCCCTCCTTCCGGCTCAGGTTCGGGTCATCTCCCACACTAAGGAAAAGAGTGGTTTTTATTTAGCAGCTGATGGCTTTTCTGTGGCGTCTCCGGGGAGCGAAGGAGGCCGAGTCTTTGCTCTAATGGACAACTACTCCGCTTGGATGAAAATTGTCCATAAACAGTTTTTCCTTGCCTGAGGCTATCTGGCTAGAAGAGTCAGGTTCCAATTAATGTACCCATCACAAATCGAGGCATTCCGTTTCCTCAAAGAACAAATTTATTTAGATAAATCATCTTGGCACAAACTGGTGGAAAGCCAGTACTAAAAGTTCCCGGGTTTTCCACCCCACTTAAAGTAAGAATTCAGCACAAGCCTTGCTGATCCCTTTACCCTTTCCGTAAGACTTCTCCATTTACTGTATGATAGTTTCTAACATCCACCACCATCGAGGTCATGAACACATTCACAAGAATATCAAGAATTGGGGGGGGTCTTCTAGTCCAACCCTCTGCTTAGGCTGGAGAACCTATACCACTTCAGACAAATGGTTATCCAACCTCTTCTTAAAAACTTCCAGTGTTGGAGCATTCACAACTTCTGGAGGCAAGTTGTTCCACTGATTAATTGTTCTCACTGTCAGGAAATTTCATCTCAGTTCTAAGTTGCTTCTCTCCTTGGTTAGTTTCCACCCATTGCTTCTTGTCCTGCCCTCAGGTGCTTTGGAGAAGAGCTTGACTCCCTCTTCTTTGGGGCAGCCCCTGAGATACTGGAATACTACTACCATGTCTCCTCTAGTCCTTCTTCCCCCCCCTTTTTTTTTTCTTTCTGCCAAGCCGACTGAGCTGGAAAGGCTGTTGTGCCGAAGAATTGCTTCACCATTCCCCCCACCCCACCCCAAAGTAGGCTGGTCCAAAGGGGGAAATCGGACATGCCTCTTAACATGCCGAAAGGATGGGCCCATGACAGCAGGGACGAAGTGATCACTCACCCGGGCTGAGAGATTAAAGCAGGGAGGCTGTGAAATGCCACCACCGATCAATGGCCTCCCTTGTCTCGAATGATGAGCGCGTGTCAAGCCAAAGGCTCTGCTTGAAAAACGACAAGAGAGACTGATAGATGGGGAGGAAGTTCTGTTCGAAGGTCGCAAGGCAGGACGTCTCTTGCAGTTTCACGGATCAGGAGCATGAGACGCATCGGCCAAAGCTTGATTGTCCTCGGCAAGTTTTGGGGGTCTTCTGGAGATCCATCTCAGAAAGGAGAAGGGCCTTTGTAAGAAGTTAGCACTCTCCTAGAAGAATGAAATGTTTTGGGGAATACCGTATTTTTTGGAGTATAAATCGCACCGGAGTATAAAACGCACCTACCTTTTTTGGTGAGGAAAAGAAGAAAAAGAAATCTCCCTCTGCCTCTGAGCAATTTTGCCTCGTTGCAGCAAACAGCAAACAGCCTGCTTTACTTTCATTTTCGTTTTCAGCATAGCTTGATTAGCACAAGGGGAAAAAAAAATCTGCTCCAGCAATTTTCCTCCTTGCAGCAAGCAGCAGAGCCCTGCGCTAAACAGCTGAGAGCAAATCAGCTGAGAGTCGGGAGGCCGATCCAATCAACTTGTGCTAATTAGGATGTGCTGAAGCTGAAAGGAGCTGTTTCTTCTTGCTGTTTGCTGCAAGGAGGTAAACTGCTGGGAGGCAGAGGCCAAAGGGTGGGGGCCAGTGGGTGGGCGGGGCTACATTCAGTGTATAAGACGCACCTAAATTTTCACCCCGTTTTAGGGTGGAAAAAGGTGCGTCTTATACTGCGAAAAATACGGTATTTGAAAAGGCAGAATATTGTGTTTCCCTGGATGAGAAACATGTTTTAAGGACAAAGCAGCTTCCTGCCTCCCCACCACCACCTTTGTCAATGGGCCATTAAGGCCTCAGCCAAGCTCACTCATTCCCCCCCCCCACACCTTTGTCCTTTCGAGCTGCTAGGTTGGCAGAAGCTGGGATAAGGAACGGGAGCTCACCCCGCTACGCGGCGCTAGGGATTCGAACCGCCGAACTGCTGACCTTTCGATCGACAAGCGCAGCATCTTAGCCACTGAGCCACCACGTCCCTAACACTGTGTCCCTAACACCGCGTCCCTAATTCTGCTCGAGTATTCCAGTGTTTTCCCTCTGGCACCCCAACTAGCCAGCCTTTTGCTGATTTCGCTCGGCATTACAGACAGATGAATGATGTCAAGCTCAAGTCATTGTTCATCCCCTTCACCCCCCCCCCCGGAAAGGGGGGGGTCAGTCAAAACCTCTGTTGAGAATCACTCATCCTTCCTAATAATGAGAGCTGTCACCAAGACTGCTTGCAAGGAAATGATTTTCTTGGTAAATATTTCGGCCTGTAACTGATTTATAGGTTTGGGGGAGGGCGGCTGAGAGTGGAGATGGGGGCGGGGGGGGCGGGGGGGGGGGAAAACAAACAGCCTCCAAACTTCATTGGCTAATAAAAGACCTTGGAAAAGTGGAGCTTTGTACTGGGGTCAGGATCAGAGGTGGGTTTCAGCAGGTTCTGACCAGTTCTGGAGAACCGGTAGCGGAAATTTTGAGTCGTTCGGAGAACCGGTAGTAAAAATTCTGACTGGCCCCGCCCCCCAGCTATTCTCTGCCTCCCAAGTCCCAGCTGATTGAGAGGAGATGGAGATTTTGCAGTATCCTTCCCCTGGAGTGGGGTGGGAATGGAGATTTTGCAGTATCCTTCCCCCAGGAGCAGGGAGGGAATGGAGATTTTGCAGTATCCTTCCCCCAGGAGTGGGGTGGGAATGGAGATTTTGCAGTATCCTTCCCCTGGAGTGGGGTGGGAATTGAGATTTTGCAGTATCCTTCCACTGGAGTTGGGAGGGAATGGAGATTTTGCAGTATCCTTCCCCTGGAGTGGGGTGGGAATGGAGATTTTGCAGTATCCTTCCCCCAGGAGTGGGGTGGGAATGGAGATTTTGCAGTATCCTGCCCCTGGAGTGGGGTGGGAATGGAGATTTTGCAGTATCCTTCCCCCAGGAGTGGGGTGGGAATGGAGATTTTGCAGTATCCTTCCCCTGGAGTGGGGTGGGAATGGAGATTTTGCAGTATCCTTCCCCTGGAGTGGGGTGGGAATGGAGATTTTGCAGTATCCTTCCCCTGGAGCGGGGAGGGAATGGAGATTTTGCAGTATCCTTCCCCTGGAGTGGGGAGGGAATGGAGATTTTGCAGTATCCTTCCCCTGCCACCAAGCCATGCCACGCCCACCAAGCCACACCCACCGAACCGATAGTAAAAAATTTTTTGAAACCCACCACTGATCAGGATGAGAGAAATGAGGGAGGGAGTCGCACGAGTCAGCTTGGATTCTCACCTCTGTTATTGCTGCTGTTGAACTGGAGCACGCAGGCCCTACGGTACGGTACAGGTGGTCCTTGAGTTACGACCGCAACGGAGCCCCAAATTTGTGTTGCTAAGTGAAACGCTTGTTACGCGAGTTTTGGCCCGTTTTACGACTTTCCTTGCCGCAATTGTTAAGTGAGCCATGGCATTTAAGTCACGTGGTTGTTAAGTGAATCTGGGTTCACACCCCCTCCCCCCCCCTTGACTCGCAAAAGGGGATCATGTGAGCCTGGGACCACCGCAACTGTCATAAATGTGAAACCCTGGGCCAAGCATCTGAATTTTGACCCCATGATCATGCGGGGTGGGGATGCTGCATTGGTCGTAAGTGTGAACAACGGTCGTTGCTCCTTTTTTTTTTCCAGTGCCGTTGTGACTTTGAACGGTCACTAACTGACCTGTTGTAAGCCGAGGACCTGGCTGCTTGGCAAAAGCAAGACTGAAAGAACTCCGGTGTTCTGCCCTTGGAGTGCCTTTGCGACAGGCAGTTTTCAGCCATCGCTTTTAACTTCCCGAATGTTCAGGGGCGTTGCTGCCTCGGGGCCCCCGTGGACAAGAAGCATGGCGGTGGTGCAGAACCCGTGGCGGTCAACCCATGCTGAGAGGCCCCTGAGATGTCAAGTCGCCCAGCAGAAGGAACCCCCTGGCTTGAAAAGCAGGAGTTGGTTTAGAGCCATCCGGATGGCAGTTAGAAGATCACAATGGGCGAAGCAGCAGAATCTGCTCTCAGGGCAGGAAAAGTGGAGCAAGATGACAAGAGACAAGGGACGAAAAGTTTGTGCGATGTATATGTTAACGGGAGAGGGGGAGGAAGGGAGGGAGGGAGAGAGAGAGAGAGAGAGAGAGAGGAGAAGAAGAGGAGGAGGAGGAGGAGGAAGAAGAAGAAGTAGAAGAAGAAAAAGAAGAAGAAAGGAGGAAGAAGAAGAAGAAAGGAGGAAGAAGAGGAGGAGGAGGAAGAAGGAGGAGGAGGAGGAGGAGGAAGAAGAAGAAGAAGAAGAAGAAGAAGAAGAAGAAGAAGAAGAAGAAGAAGAAGAAGAAAGGAGGAAGAAGAAGAGGAGGAAGAGGAAGAAGAAGAAGGAGGAGGAGGAAGAAGGAGGAGGAGGAGGAAGAAGAAGAAGAAGAAGAAGAAGAAGAAGAAGAAGAAGAAGAAGAAGAAGAAGAAGAAGAAGAAGAAGAAGAAGAAGAAGAGGAGGAGGAGGAAGAGGAAGAAGAAGGAGGAGGAGGAAGAAGAAGAGGAGGAGGAAGAGGAAGAAGAGGAAGAAAGGAGGAAGAAGAAGAGGAGGAGGAGGAAGAAGAAGAAAGGAGGAGGAGGAGGAGGAGGAGGAAGAAGAAGAAGAAGAAGAAGAAGAAGAAGAAGAAGAAGAAGAAGAAGAAGAAGAAGAAGAAGAAGAAGAAGAAGAAGAAGAAGAAGAAGAAAAGGCAGGCAGGCAGGCAGGCAGGAAGGAAGGAAGGAAGGAAGGAAGGAAGGGCTCTCTTCATTAGACTAGAGATACCTAGACCCCCCAACCATTCATGCACTTTACCTCCAGACCCCAAATCCTCTTTGTTGCTCTTCTCTGCACTGTTTCTAGAGCCTCTTCGTCTTTTTATATCAGGGTGACCAGAGCTGTACATACCAGCATTCCAAGCATGGACTCACCAGTTCAGTACAAAGTTGGTACTACTATCACTCCATGCTACGGTCACTCCATCACTTGACCATAAGGCAATACCTAAGTGAAGACACATCCAAAGCTCACCATCCCTGCTGCTCGGTAGATCCCACTGGTTTCTCTTGAGCTCTTATCAATCTTTCCCTTTCACGCTTGCCCTTTTTTTTTATTTTATTTTTAAATTTGATTTATATGCTGCCCTTCTCCGGAGACTCAGGGCGGCTTACAATGCACTAAGCAATAGCCTTCATCCTTTTGTATATTTATACAAAGTCAGCTTATTGCCCCCACAACTGGATCCTCAATTTACCTACCTTAGAAAGGATGGAAGGCTGAGTCAACCTTGAGCCTTGGAAAGATTCGAACCAGCAGAAATTGCAGGCAGATGTGTTAATGACAGGGTGCACTAAACCACTGTACTGTCAAGGCTCTTGGCTCATGGGGGCAATTGTAAGCCTGAGCAAGGGCAAACCATGTAAACTTCCTTAAACAAATAAATTGGTTACAGCATGTCCCTTGGCAATCTGAAAACAAATAGCATCTTTTCCTGTGCTGGGAAACAATTAACCTATTAGAAAGAGAGTCGATAATTGGGGTGTTTTTTTTTTTTTCGGTCTCTCCTCCCTTCTTCCTTTCCTTCCTGGACCCTTTGCTCCAGTCTTTATCAGATGCATCGTTCAGTAAGGTCTTGGAGATGCTCCCAATGCAGTCATTTCCTACCCATGGTTTCTCCAGATGCCCACAGAGCTGAAGAAGGGCATGTGTTGAAAACAGGCCCCACAAGGAGAGGATGTCTGTTCCGGATCAGGAGAAAGGAATGCGAGGGGTTTTTTTTTTTTTTTTTTTTGCAGGCTCTGTTACTTTTCTTTGGTATGGCCACATCTCTGTTTGGAAAGCAAACAGGACTGAATCTTCAAGCTAGACGGCTCGTTTTTCTTACCATGGTTTGTTCACCAAGGCTTCCCAAAGGGGCCACCAGTTGCAGCATATCCAAAATACAATCAAGATCAAGGGAGGTACTAATACCACTCTATAAAGCCCTAGTAAGATCACACCTAGTCCTGTATCTAGTTTTGGTCACCACACTGTAAAAAAAGATGTGGAGACACTAGAAAGAGTGCAGAGAAGAGCAACCAGGATGATGAGGGGACTGGAGGCTAAAACATACGATGAACGGTTGCAGGAATTGGGCATGGCTAGTCTAGTGAAGAAAAGGACCAGGGGAGACATGATAGCAGTCTTCCAATATCTTAGGGGCTGCCCCAAAGAAGAGGGAGTCAAGCTATTCTCCAAAGCACCTGAAGGCAGGACAAGAAGCAATGAGGAGAGAAGCAACTTAAAACTAAGGAGAAACTTCCTGACAGTTAGAACGATTAACCAGTGGAATGACTTGCCACCAGAAGTTGTGAATTCTCCAAAACTGGAAGTTTTTAAGAAGAGGTTGGATAACCATTTGTCTGAAGCGGTGTAGGGTTTCCTGCCTAAGCAGGGGGTTGGACTAGAAGACCTCCAAGGTCCCTTCCAACTCTGTTATTCTGTTCTATTATAAATGTGTGCTGACGGCACATCTGTTGCAGATGTGTGATACATTTATGGGCAACCGAGAGAGGCAAATGAAGGAAGCCTCTCCAGTGTGAGTATCGAATGGCACACCAAGGGGGCAGAGTGCAGGTAGCTTTTAATGATCAAATTCTCCCGAGATATAAGTTTGGCTCCCACGACATCCTACGCATTGTTCCCGCTCGGTGCGGTGTGACGATCTCATTAGGTGGTTGGTAACCATGGCTGGTGACTTAGTACAGTACGAGCTCAGCGGGGCCGTGTTCAGCAAGTGGTTAATTTGGGGTGCTGTGGGAACCCACAAAGCTACAAAACGAGCAAATTACCATTGTGGGGCAAAAACGTGTGAATCCAAGTTTGTTTGTTTTTTTCCCAGTGTCGTTTTCTGTACATTAATGAGCGCCTGCAGAACTTGTGCACGTCCCTGCGGTTAGCTAAGCGACCTTTTTTTTTTTAAAAAAAATTTGATTTATATGCCGCCCTTCTCCGGAGACTCAGGGCGGCTTACAATGCGCTAAGCAATAGCCTTCATCCTTTTGTATATTTATACAAAGTCAGCTTATTTCCCCCACAAACTGGGTCCTCAATTTACCTACCGTAGAAAGGATGGTCGGCTGAGTCAACCTTGAGCCTTGGCGAGATTCGAACCCTGCAGTAATTGCAGGCAGCTGGTCTTAATAACCAGCTTAATAACAGGGTGCCTTAGACCACTGTACTACCAAGGCTCTTAGTTACGATGTTCAGGTTTTAATATTCCTTGCGACGTTTTGCTTTTTCCCCCAGAATACACCTGCTGTTATTTCGACTAAAAATTGATTTCCCAATGGTGGAGATCCCATTTCCCCAATTCTCTCTCTTCTTGCCAAAAGGATCCTGATTTATTTATTTTTTTTTCCTCCAGAAAATAGAAAATGTCTCTTTATTTTTCCAGAAGGATTCACCACTATCATATCTGAGAGTACGATCACTAACACTGTCGTGTTCACTCACATTCTGCCGTCATTCGTTATCTTAATGGAAAAGTTAAGCAATACTCTTGTTCCATTTTTTTTAAAAAAAAATCACTGGCAATTCCGAAAGGCTGGATTTTGTCATGCCAGTCGCCTATTTAGACTATTTGTTTAATCCTCCCGTTTCAAATGGAAAGGTTTTGTGTTAGGAAAAATCAACAAGAATGCACAGGTGCTCATTTCCAACATTGCAATGATTTTAATCTCTCTGGCCGCAGTTTGATAGAAAGACTTTCAGGCAATGAAATCTCTGCTATTTAAAAAGGGCTTCGGGAGCCGAGCTCCCTTTAAACAACTAATTATCACCACGCTGCCTATGCCCTGGGATGTCAAATCCCCCTAGTAGGGCTATATTACTGATTATCCTTCTCATCTGTCCGAATACCCATTTCCTTAGGTTCTTATGACTGCAATGTGTTGTTGTATCTCATGATTTATGTTGATTGCTTTTATTTAGTATCCTGTTAATGGCTTGTGTTGATTGCGTTATTAGTTCCCTCTGATTATCGCTGAGTGATGACTGTGATTTATGATTGTATTTTATGATGATGATGATGATGATCACTTGTTGGCTTGTATGTACACTGAGAGCTTATGCACCGGAGACAATTTTTTTGGGCATGTCCAGTCACGCTTGGCCAATAAAGTATTCTATTTCCTATTCTATCCCATCCCATCTCATCCCATCCCATCCCATTCTCCTTCTTTCCTCCTCCTCCTCCTCCTCCTCCTCCTCCTCCTCCTCCTCCTCCTCCTCCTCCTCCTCCTCCTCCTCCTCCTCTATTCTATTCTATTCTATTCTATTCTATTCTATTCTATTCTACTCTACTCTACTCTACTCTACTCTACTCCTTATTTCTATTCTATTCTATTCTATTCTATTCTATTCTATTCTATTCTATTCTATTCTATTCTATTCTATTCTATTCTATTCTATTCTACTCCACTCCACTCCACTCCACTCCACTCCACTCCACTCCACTCCATTCCATTCCATTCCATATTCTATTCTACTCTACTCTACTCTGTTCTACTCCATTCCATTCCATTCCATTCCATTCCATATTCTATTCTATTCTACTCTACTCTACTCTACTCTACTCTACTCTACTCTACTCTGTTCTACTCCATTCCATTCCATTCCATTCCATTCCATATTCTATTCTATTCTACTCTACTCTACTCTACTCTACTCTACTCTACTCTACTCTACTCTACTCTACTCTACTCTATTCTACTCCATTCCATTCCATTCCATTCCATTCCATTCCATTCCATTCCATTCCATATTCTATTCTACTCTACTCTACTCTACTCTACTCTACTCTACTCTACTCTACTCTACTCCACTACTCCACTCCACTCCACTCCACTCCACTCCACTCCACTCCACTCCACTCCACTCCATATTCTATTCTATTCTATTCTATTCTATTCTATTCTATTCTATTCTATTCTATTCTATTCTACTCTACTCTACTCTACTCTACTCTACTCTACTCTACTCTACTCTACTCTAC
>NW_027256890.1:11121663-11156224 GCF_029215685.1 Pituophis catenifer annectens
GGCCCAGGTCAAATATGCGGCTGATCCAGCAAAACCAGAAAATTTGACTCGGTATTATCTCAAAAGAAAGACTGCCTTGAGGAAAGGCTTGGACTCTAGAAGACCTCTAAAGTCCCTCCCAGCCCTATGATTCTATGTCCTATTTTTTTTTCAAAAAAGAGAAACCTGGAAACAGTTTCAAAAGGGAAAAGAGACTTTTTAATACAAACATGGATGTGTTTGGCATTTATTGAGGGAGGGAGGGAGAGAGGGGAAGGGAGAGAGAGGGAGGGAGGGAGAGAGAGAGGGGGGAAGGGGGGGGAGAGAGAGAGGGAGAGAGAGAGAGGGAGGGAGGGAGGAAGAGAGAGGGGAGGGAGAGGGGAAGAGAGAGGGGAGGGAGAGGGAGAGAGAGGGAGGGAGGGAGAGAGGGGAGGGAGAGGGGAGGGAAAGAAAGGGGAGAGAAAGAGGGGGAGGGAGGAAGAGAGTGAGGGAGAGAGGGGAGAGGGAGGAAGGGAGAGGGAGGAAGGGAGAGGGAGGGAGGGGGGAAGGAGGGAGTGAGAGGGAGGGGGAAGGAAGAGGGAGGGAGGGAAGGAGAGAGAGGGAGGGAGGGAGAGAGAGACGGAGTGAGAGAGAGAGGGAGGGAAAGAGAGGGAGGGAGGGAAGGAGAGAGGGGAAGGGAGAGAGAGGGAGGGAGGGGGGAGGGGGAGAGGGAGGGAGGGAGGAAGAGAGGGGAGGGAGAGGGAGAGAGGGAGGGAGGAAGAGAGAGGGGAGGGAGTGAGAGAGAGGGAGGGAGAGAGAGGGAGGAAGGGAGGAGGAGAGAGGGGAGGGAGAGGGAGAAAGGAAGAGAGGGGAGGGAGAGGGAGAGAGTGAGGGAGGGAGGGAGGGGGAGGGGGGAGAGAGGGAGTGAGAGGGAGTGAGAGAGAGAGAGGGAGGGGGAAGGAAGAGGGAGGGAGGGAAGGGGAGAGAGAGAGGGAGGGAGTGAGAGAGAGACAGGGAGTGAGAGAGAGGGAGGGGGAAGGAAGAGGGAGGGAGGGAAGGAGAGAGAGAGAGGGAGGGAGTGAGAGAGAGACAGGGAGTGAGAGAGAGAGGGCGGGAAAGAGAGGGAGGGAGGGAAGGAGAGAGAGAGGGAGAGGGAGGGGGGAGACCACGATTATGACTGTTGTGACCTATACACACTACATATACAGAGAGAGAAAACCCTTTTGGTATTCTATCTCTGCGTACAATGTGCACAAATTTATAATCGCCAGCCGCCGGTTGGTTCTCACTTTTCCTCCATTAAAAAAAAATTAAAACCCAGAAGAAGAAAAAGCAAAATTCTTCTTTGCAACCCGAGAGAAGCATCTCTAGGCTGGAGAAGGTCACGACGTGACACAGGGGAAGCAGCTGCTTTATCAATTCCATGGGAAAAGGCTTGTCCCGGGCTTTCAGGTTGGAGTAAATTAACTTCCGCAAAGCGGGAGAACTGCGAATGGCAGCTGTTCATACATCAGAGATTAAAGAAGCCTTTTCCCGTTTGAACATGCGGCTTCAAATTGCCAACCGCATCCATGCTCTGAAAAATTAATGCTCCTTTCTCCCCGCTCTCGTCTTCTCCTGCCTCGTTCTCACCGAAGCCAATTTTGCCTCCGCGGGCATTTGGACAAATCTGTCATCAATGGAGTTTCTAGGAGTGAGTCCTCTTGGCTCTCTTCCCTTCTTCCTTGAAAGTTGATTTTGCTCCATCATAGAAGGGAGAAGAGGAAATAGGAGGAGGAGGAGGAGAACAAGAAGGAGGAGGAAAGGGGGAAGGAGGAGGAGAAAGAGGAGGAGGAGGAGGAGGAGGAGGAGGAGGAGGAGGAGGAGGAGAAGAAGAAGAAGAAGAAGAAGAAGAAGAAGAAGAAGAAGAAAAGAAGAAGAAGAAGAAGAAGAAGAAGAAGAAGAAGAAGAAGAAGAAGAAGAAGAAGAAGAAGAAGAAGAAGAAGAAGAAGAAGAAGTAGTAGTAGTAGTAGTAGTGGAGGAGGCAGAGAAGAACAAGAAGAACAAGAAGAATAGGAGGAGGAGGAGGAGAAAAGAAGAACAACAAGAAGAAAACAATAAGAACAAGGAGGAAGAGGAGAAGAAGAAGAAAAGAAGAAGAAGAAGTAATAATAGTAGTATAGTAGTAGTAGTGGAGGAGGCAGAGAAGAACAAGAAGAACAAAAAGAATAGGAGGAGGAGAAGAAAAGAACAAGAAGGAGGAGGAGGAGGAGAAGAAAAAAGAAGAAGAGGAGGAGAAGAAGAAGAAGAAGAGATTTTGTTTCATAATAAAGGAGGAGGAGAAGGAGGAGAAGAAAAGGAGAAAAAGGAAAAAGAGAAGACATTTTCTCATAATAAAGGTGACAGAGGAGGAGAAGAAAAAAAAGAAAGAAGAGAAGAGTAAGATTTGTTCCTAATAAAGGAGAAGGAAGAGGCAACCTCCTTTCTCTTGCCAATGTCTCAGCCTTAACCTGGTCCTCAGGATTCCTCCCACACTTCGGGCCTTTCGCCCCTTTCCCTCCCTCCCTCCCTCCCTCCCTCGCTCTCCTTTCTTGCTTTTAAGAATTCAGGGAAGACCGAAGAATCACCCTTAACACAAGTCAAACACTCCGTTGCCTTCATCCTTCTCTCACATTTTCTCTTTAGCAGCCACCGCTTTAAGCGAGCGAGGAAAGCCATGGTGGCAAAGTGAAAAGAAATAATCATGGAAATCAGGAATCCTCCTAGGCTTTTATATTCCCGATTTCATTTATGCATTCCTCTCGCATCCCTGTCTTTCTTCCCGGGAAGCTCTGCCAGCTTCTTTCCATCACTTCGCAGGTTTCGGCTCCTTTCCCACCTGCCCCAAAGAGCATGACGGAGCATCCAGGACCATATGTTACCCCTCCCCGCAACCCCCGGGGTGGTCCCCAACCACTTCCAACCGTTGTCTGTTAGTCTGGCAGAGAAAAAAGTATCGTCGAAACCACGGAGGATATCATCATATTAATTACCTTCTGTTGATTTAGTCTGCAAGTTCCATTTGCATTTAAATTCCATAACAAGGCTTTTGTGTGAATTCCCGGTCAGAAAAGAATTGCCCAGAGTCGTTTGGCAAAGTGAGATGTAGGCGGCATAAAAGTTTAATAGGTAAAATAAGAAGAAAAGTTACATATGATGTTCGTCCTGGCTGCCACACACCCCTGTATGGAATTCAGGCTGAGGTTCATCTTCTATGCCTACTCGGATCAAGACTCTTGTGTCGTTATTTTCCATCTTTGCATTCTGGAATCCCTCCATAATTAAGGTTTTGCAGAGAGAGCTTCGGAGAACGCCAGATGAGGCGAGCATGAAATGCAGAAGGAAAGAATGCCTTCGGCCCCATTTGTCCAGAATGGTATAGGGCAGAGATGGGTTTCAGCAGGTTCCGACCAGTTCTGGCGAACTGGTAGCAGAAATTTTGAGTCATTTGGAGAACCGGTAGTAAAAATTCTGACTGGCCCCGCCCTCATCTATTCTCTGCCTCCCAAGTCCCAGCTGATCGGGAGCAAATGGGGATTTTGCAGTAACCTTCCCATGAACTGGGGTGGGAATGAAGATTTTACAGTATCCTTCCCTTGCCACGCCCACCAGGCTATGCCACGCATATATGATGAGCGCTGCCCCCTAGAGTCGGGAACGACTAGCACATATGTGCGAGGGGAACCTTTACCTTTACCTTACTTTACTCTACTCTATTCTACTCTACTCTGGTTTTTATTCTATTCTACTCCACTCTCCTCTACATCTGAAGATGTTTAGTTTTTCTGCCTTTCTTACATCCTTCATCTAGCTTGGCCTTTAGATCCTACTGTAGATCAACTTCCAGATGCTAATTTTCCCTGCCTTCATTCTCTACCTCATCCCGCCATTCCCACCTCCCTACCTCCAAAAAAAAATAATAATAATACCCCATCTAAGTTCTACTGAAGTAAGATGTGAAATGGGGCAATTTGGCAAACTTAGCTGGGAAGGGAACAGAAGTTGCCTTCAGAAGTTGTGGGAGCTTCATCACTGGAGGCTTTCAAGAAGAGACTGGACAGCCGTCTGTCAAAAATGGTGTAGGGTCTCCTGCTCGGGCGGGAGAGTTGGACTAGATGACCTACAAGGTCCCTTCCCAACTCTGTAAACTATCTGTAAAAAACCCAGCCCTTGATCCATTTATGCCTCCCCCCCCCAACTTCTCATCCAGCTCTCCAAATCCACTTCTTGCAACGCCATCCTTAGAAGGTGACCTCTCTCTTAAAGGCTGAACCAGGTCTCCCGAAAGGCCAAGTAATTTTTACGTGGGCAGCCTCCCTCGCTCGGCTAGAGCCTGGGCTGTAGAAGATTAGCTGACAAACCAATGAAACATGTGTGAAAAATTGACTCGGCAGCAGCTCCAGATATTCCACACTGGTTCAACTCTCATTCCACTCTTAAGGAAAGAGACAATTTGAGGGCGCCTTCAAAAGGAACTCTAGCCCCAAAAGTAGAGTTTTGTCAGAAGGTCCAAGGGGAACATTCAGCTTTTTCCTCTTAGACCGGTGTCAGCTGTGTTCAGGTGTTCTCTCTTTCTCTCATTCTTTCTCTTATTCTCTCTCTCTCTCTCTTTCATTCTCATTCTCTCTCTTTTTCTTATTCTCTTTCTCTCATTCTTTCTCTTATTCTCTCTCTCTCCCTTTCGTTCTCATTCTCTCTCTTTCTCTTATTCTCTTTCTCATTGTATTTCTGTCTCTCATTCTTTCTCTCCTTCTCATTCTATTCCACATTCTCTCTCTGTCTCTCATTCTTTTTCTCCGTCTTCCTCATTCTTGTTCTCTCTCTTTCTCAATCTCATTCTCTCTTTCTGTCTCTTATTCCCAATCTTTTTCTCTCTCTTTCTCTCTTTCTTTCTGTCTCTCATTCCCATTCTTTCTTTTTCTGTCTCATTCTCATTCTCTTTTCTTTATCTCTCATTCTCTTTCTCATTTTCTCTATCTCTCATTCTTTCTCATTCTTGTTCTCTCTCTTTCTCTTTCTCATTCTCTCTTTCTGTCTCTTATTCCCATTCTCTTTTTCTCTCTCATTCTTATTCTCTCTCTCTTTCATTCTCTTTGTCATTCATTTCTCATTCTCTTTCTCTTTGTCATTCTGTCTCTCTCTCTCTTTCTCATTCTTTTTCTCTTTTTCTGTCTCTCATTCCCACTTTCTTTTTTTGTCTCATTCTCATTCTCTTTTCTTTATCTCTCATTCTCTTTCTCTTTGTCATTCTGTCTCTCTCTCTCTCTTTCTCATTCTCTTTCTCTTTTTCTGTCTCTCATTCCCACTTTCTTTTTTTGTCTCATTCTCATTCTCTTTTCTTTATCTCTCATTCTCTTTCTCTTTGTCATTCTGTCTCTCTCTCTCTTTCTCATTCTCTTTCTCTTTGTCATTCTGTCTCTCTCTCTCTTTCTCAATCTCATTCTCTCTTTCTGTCTCTTATTCCCAATCTTTTTCTCTCTCTTTCTCTCTTTCTTTCTGTCTCTCATTCCCATTCTTTCTTTTTCTGTCTCATTCTCATTCTCTTTTCTTTATCTCTCATTCTCTTTCTCATTTTCTCTATCTCTCATTCTTTCTCATTCTTGTTCTCTCTCTTTCTCTTTCTCATTCTCTCTTTCTGTCTCTTATTCCCATTCTCTTTTTCTCTCTCATTCTTATTCTCTCTCTCTTTCATTCTCTTTGTCATTCATTTCTCATTCTCTTTCTCTTTGTCATTCTGTCTCTCTCTCTCTTTCTCATTCTTTTTCTCTTTTTCTGTCTCTCATTCCCACTTTCTTTTTTTGTCTCATTCTCATTCTCTTTTCTTTATCTCTCATTCTCTTTCTCTTTGTCATTCTGTCTCTCTCTCTCTCTTTCTCATTCTTTCTCTTTTTCTGTCTCTCATTCCCACTTTCTTTTTTTGTCTCATTCTCATTCTCTTTTCTTTATCTCTCATTCTCTTTCTCTTTGTCATTCTGTCTCTCTCTCTCTTTCTCATTCTCTTTCTCTTTTTCTGTCTCTCATTCCCACTTTCTTTTTTTGTCTCATTCTCATTCTCCTTTCTTTATCTCTCATTCTCTTTCTCATTTTTTCTGTCTCTCATTCTCTCTCTCTCTCTTTCTCATTCTTGTTCTCTCTCTGTCTCCCTCCCTTCCGTTCTTGAAATGTCCCTTCCTTCAAATGAACTCAATTTCTCATACGACCGATGTTCCGCTCGACACTCCACAAAACATTTGTTCAAAAATAGATTCATTTGTTTTTCATGTCATTAACTATGTAGTGTAACTGACCAGGAAAAAGCAAATTTAAGATGAGCGCCGCGCATGTCATTTTTCAGAAACCTAGTGGACGTTGGAGGTTGCTAACGATATATGCCAAAACTTGTAGTTAGTCTGGCAACCCATCAAACTCTCATGAAATTAATATTTGATCTCTGAATCAATTTAGATTTTGAGTGGACTTCAGATGTGTTGTTGCACATTTGTTCAGCACAATTAACTGTACTCCAACATGCGTTATAATGCACCGTTATTTTTGTCTGTAAGAGGTTTTTTTTTTTCTTTTCATATCGCAAGCCATTTTAGCAATAGCTCTTGGCCCGTTGAAAGGTGTCAAAGGAGAATAATCTTTTTCTGTGTTACTTGCGATGAAAACTGCAAAACCATTTATTCCTTTGAAAGTCGCTATTCGGCTTCTGTCAATCAAGAGCTGAACTATGTCTACTGTGAAAACTGAACGAAGAGTCAGGTCTGGAAGTGGTGTGAAGCAATAACACCTTTGGAATGGGTTCATACATCACACAACAGTTCTGTTAACCATGGTTTAATGGATGGGTCATCCTTGGCCTATCCTTTGGCAGCAGCTCAAAAAGCCAATGCAATCCTAAATTGCATTAACAGAGCAATACAATCAAAATCAAGTGAGGTACTAATACCACTCTATGAAGCCTTAGTAAGACCACATCAGAATCCTGCATCCAGTTTTGGTCACCACACTATAAAAAAGATGTTGAGACTCTAGAAAGAGTGTAGAGAAGAGCAACCAGGATGTTTAGGGGACTGGAGGCTAAAATTTACAAAGAACAGTTGCAGGAACTGGGCCTGGCTAGTCTAGGGAAGAGAAGGACCAGGGGAGACAGGAGAGCAGTCTTCCGATATTTGAGGGGCTGCCACAGAGAGGAGGGGGTCAAGCTATTCTCCAAAGTACCTGAAGGCCAGGCAAGGAATAATGGATGGAAACTGATCAAGGAGAGATTCAACCTGGAAATAAGGAGAAATGTTCTGACAGAACAATCAACCCATGGAACAGAAGTGGCCTTCAGAAGTTGTGGGAGCTTCATCCCTGGAGGCTTTCAAGAAGAGAATGGACTGCCATTTGTCAGAAATGGTGTAGGGTCTCCTCCTTGGGCGGGGGGTTGGACTAGATGACCTATAAGGTCCCTTCCAACTCTGTTAATCTGTTAATCTTAAAACATACTCCTTGGTTTACAAAGCCCAGTGGCTATTTTCAGACAAAAGATTAAACCGACACTTACAAACCAAAAACAATAGTGTAGCATTATCATGTGTGTCAGGGCATTGATTAATCCCATTCTGCTTTTGGGATAATCGTGCCTGATTACGAGGAGTGGATTGAGACCTTTCCTTGCGAGTATACTTTAAGAAAACAAAACCCGAAGATATTTTCTAAGAAAACTCATTTATTTGTTATAAAGAAAATAAAACATCTCACTAACTAAGAAAATTAATTGTTACATTTTGAATATAGTTCGTGCCAGCTGCTTTCTCAGCAGCCAGACCTCCTGGCAAGAGAACAAAAGAAAGAGTGTGTAAGAATGTGGGGTGGACATGCGCAGTTTAGCTTACTGATAACAATTCTTGGCAAGCTATGGAAAGTCTGATAGTCCAGAAATAATGAGCTCAGCTGGTAAATAAAAGAACGCAGTGACAGTGTGAACCCATCCTGGAGTTGCAGATGATGATGATGGTGGATCTGTTTTCTATAACTCGAGGCGATTTACGGGTTTGTAATTTGTGCTCTTTGTTTTCCTCAAAAGCCGAGAAGGGAATCCAGTACTTCAAATTGAAGTGGAGCCAACCTCCGAGGTAAGGTCCATGCGAGGAGTGGGGTGTAACAGAATGAGCCTTGGGGTGAAGGTCTCAGTGACCTCCAGCCTTGTTTTGTGGGTTGTTTCATTTTGGGGAACCCTGATGGACCACTCTAGCAACTTTTGATCTGTGCTGCATTTAATCACGGTTAAATGCCACATCTAAAAAGGAACGTGGTGGCTCAGTGGCTAAGATGCTGAGCTTGCCGATCGAAAGGTCGGCAGTTCAGCGGTTCGAATCCCTAGTGTCGCGTAACCAAGTGAGCTCCCGTGACTTGTCCCAACTTCTGCCAACCTAGCAGTTCGAAAAATGCAAGTAGAAAAATAGGGATCACCTTTGGTGGGAAAGGAACAGCGTTCCATGCGCCTTTGGCGTTGAGTCATGCCGGCCACATGACCATGGAGACGTCTTCGGACAGCACTGGCTCTTCGGCTTTGAAACGGAGATGAGCACCACCCCCTAGAGTCGGGAACGACTAGCTCATATGTACGAGGGGAACCTTTATCTTTAAATGGCACATCTAGCTGTAGTTGACTTGGGCTTGATGGAGCAGTTAACATAGGACGCATTCTTGCTCACACCAAAATCTCCAGGCCGTGGATCCCTCCTGATTGTTGATGCAGAGAAGGATCTCAAAGGACAAGCGCTGTCATGTGGATGATATTGGAATGCATGATCCTATTGCGAAGCTTGTAAATTGCGTCTGAACAGGACAGTTAGAAATAACATTATTTGACCGCAGGTGTGTTCTTTGCACGAATGTGTAGCTTTTAGGCCACAGGTGGAAGGGAACAATTCAGAAGTAATTCCCCGAGCCCATCAGTCACTAATCCCAACTTCCCTTACTGTTCCTTTATCTTCTCCACACAGCTGACCCTGTTATTTTCCCTGAGTTATATATGGTCTGTCCTTGGGCAAATCGAACCAAAGCTTTTCATTACTTTTCAAGACCATCTTAAAACTGACGGTTTATAGAAAATGCACTTGTTGCTGAAGTCAGTGCTCAAAATGCAGGTGCTTGGTAAAAGGGTTGGTAGTTGGCCAAGTGTTGGTAGGAGAGAAATCCTGGCATTCTACCCGTTGAGATGTCCCTCTAAGCCATAAGATCATATAGAGAGGAGGATGTGAATTGGCCCTATAGTTTCTTAAACCCCACCTCACCCAGTGCCTATAATTCTGACTCTAATTATAAATGAGGAGCTGTCACTCATTGGGTTGCAGACCCTATGCTGCCCTTAGTCTAATCTCAAAAGCAGCCCACCTGGAATTCAGATCAAGAGTGATCTGGTTCACTGCTAGCAGACTTCCGGACTGAAGGGAAGCGGGTACCAGAACAAGAAAAAGGGAGGATGGAAGAAGATAGTGAAAAGGTTATAGCTAGTGGCTCTGCTCATCGTCCTTTGGTCCCACTTGCCACTTGCTTTATTCCTGCCTACCGTTGATCTGGAGAAGAAAGGGTATCTGTTGGAGGTGGTGGTATTAGCCAGAAATCAGGAACCAAGGTTACTCAAAGGAGTACAGGCAGGGATGGGCTTCAAAAATTTTAGCAAGGGGTTCTCTGCCCGGTTGCTGGATAGGCGTGGCCATGGTGGGCGTGGCCTAGTTGGAACGGGACATTTTTACCTTCCCCAGGCTCCGGAGGCTTTTCTTGAGCCTCTGGGAGGGCGAAAATGCCCCCCCCAGGCTCCAGAGGCCCTCTTCTCGAACTTCCAGTAGGAGGCCTGTTTTTCACCCTCCCCAACGCCCTGCACTTACCTGCATCCAAAATGGGCCGCATGGGGACTCCTGAGAGGGGAGGGGCGGGGTGGGCAGGGCCGGACAGGAGTGGAATTTGGGGGGGTTCTCCGAATTGCACAGAATCTTAGCTAGAGGTTCTCCCGAACCCCTGCGAAGCCCCAGCAGCCCAACCCTGAGTACAGGTTTATTTCAACCCTCTCTACAAGAATCTGACCTACTAACAGTCAAGGTGAATTGGCGGTAGATAAGAGTCGGCGGAATTCAAGATGGGCTGGACTTAGATCTCCTGTGGGTGCAAAGGGACTAGAGACCGATGGCGTGTTTGACCCCTCCCTCGGGCTCAGCCTATTCATCTCCTACCGACGTGTTGCATAAATCAAGCCCTTCTCTTCTCCCTGCCCCAGACCGAACAGGGAAACGATGAGGAGTCCGAGGACGACTTTGAGGAGATGAACCTCTCCCTCCTCTCGGCTCGTAATTTCCCCCGGAAAGCCAGCCAGACCAGCATCTTCCTGCAGGAGTGGGACATTCCTTTCGAGCAGCTGGAGATCGGAGAGCTGATCGGCAAGGGCCGCTTCGGGCAGGTTTTCCACGGCCGCTGGCACGGTGAGATCGCCATCCGCCTCATCGACATTGAGCGGGACAACGAGGACCAGCTGAAGGCCTTCAAGCGGGAAGTCATGGCTTACAGGCAGACGCGGCACGAGAACGTGGTGCTGTTCATGGGGGCCTGCATGAGCCCTCCCCACCTTGCCATCATCACCAGGTAAGGCGCCCGCTTTGATACCACCAAACCTATGAACTTTTCCCCGCGCGCAAACTCTTTAACGAGTCAATTCACCTCCAAATGGGTCTTACTTCCCTGGCTGGCGATCATTCTCCAGAAGCCCTAAACCAGGTCATTGAAGAGGGATGAATGGACCACGTCCATCTCACCAGTGACACCAATTATGGAGTTGACTCTTATGGAGGAGGAGAGGTTCGACTTTCTTACGACTGGTTAGGGTCTCATGATCTGCTTCACCAGGACATAGCAGTGGTGGAATTCAATTTTGTTTTACTACCAGTTGTGTGGGCGTGCCTTGGTGGGCATGGTATGGCTTGGTGGGCGTGGCAGGGGAAGGATACTTCAAAATCTCTGTTCCCACCCCACTCCAAGAGAAGGATACTGCAAAATCCCCATTCCCTCCCCACTCCTAGGGGAAGGATATTGCAAAATCCCCTTCCCTCCCTACTCCAGGGGAAGGATACTGCAAAATCCCCATTCCTACCCCACTCTGGGGGCCAGCCAGAGGTGGTATTTGCCAGTTCTCCAAACTACTCAAAATTTCCGCTACTGGTTCTCCAGAACCTGTCAGAACCTGCTGGATTTCACCCCGGGGACATAGGTCACATTTATGGAAACCTGTGGTTAGCCTTAAACATGGTTTAGTGTAGGACATGAGTCCAGCTTGTTTTGCAGTTCTTTAGACCAGAGCTTCTCCAAACTTGGCAACTTTTAAGACTTGCAGACTTCAGATCCCAGAATTCCCCAGCCAGCAGGAAGTTGCCATGGTAACATAAGGTACAACACTTAATGATAGTCATAGGGTACAAATAAGCAATCAGGAAACAATATCAATATAAATCGTAAGGTTACAGTCATGCAGTCCTAAGTGGGAGGAGATGGGTGATAGGAACGATGAGAAGATTAATAGTAGTGCAGACTTAGTGAATAGTTTGACAATGTTGAGGGAATTATTTGTTTAGCAGAGTGATGGCGTTCGGGGAAAAACTGTCCTTGTGTCTAGTTGTTCTGGTGTGCAGTGCTCTACAGCGTCGTTTTGAGGGTAGGAGTTGAAAGAGTTTATGTCCAGGATGCGAGGGGTCTGTAGATATTTTCACAAATACATGGCAATTGCTATCAGAAGTTTGACCACGTGACAGTGATGATGACGCAATGGTCATGTGAAAACAGTCATAAGTCAACTTTTTTTCAGTGCCATTGTAACGTCAAACAGTTACCAAATGAGGGGGGAGGGAATTCACAATTTATTTTATTTTTATTTTATTTTGAATTTGTATACCGCCCTTCTCCCTGAGGACTCAGGGCGGTGAACAGTCAAATAAAAACATCAAATACAAATATTAAAATACAGTTAAAAATATATATATAGATTTGGCCCCATTAATTAAAACAATAAACAAAACAATTAAAAACACTTAAAAAGAATTAGGCCAGCCCGGCTTGTTGGAAAAAGAAGGTTTTAAGGGCACGGCGGAAGGCACTGAGGTCTTGGATTCTCCTTATCTCTGGGGGCAACTGATTCCAGAGGGTAGGTGCCCCCACAGAGAAGGCCCTCCCCCTGGGGGTCACCTGCCTGCATTGTTTGGCTGATGGCACCCCGAGGAGGCCCTCTCTGTGGGAGCGCACGGGTCGGTGGGAGGTCGTCGGTGGCAGCATGATTGACAGAATGCACCGGAGTAGGGAGGCAGGTTATAGGTTCCAGCAAGACCTGTGGGCTGAAGGGTTTTTTTTTTTTTTAAGGCTTTGCAGAATTGCATCATCTTTTTCTTTTTTAAAAAATAATGGTAGGATTTTCAGACACGCGGGCTGAATTTTTTGTTTTTTTAAGGCTTCGGCAGAATTAGCAGAATTGTGTCATCTGTTTTGTTTTGTTTTGTTTAAAATAAAGGTAGGATTTTCAGGCTATGGCAAATACATAAACGCTACCCCGTTTTCCCCAAAATAAGACATCCCCTGATAATAAGCCCAATCGGGCTTTTGAGCGCATGGCAATAAGGCCAAGCGCTTATTTCAGGGTTCAAAAAAAATATAAAACAGGGTCTTATTTTTGGGGAAACAAGATAGATAGATAGATAGATAGATAGATAGATAGATAGATAGATAGCCTGTTTCTCCCAAAATAAGACATCCCCTGATAATAAGCCCAATCGGGCTTTTTGAGTGCATGGCAATAAGGCCAAGCGCTTATTTCAGGGTTCAAAAAAAAAATATAAGACAGGGTCTTATTTTCGGGGAAACACGGTAGTTGTAAAAGTCTTTGGCAAAACCGAAGACTTCGGTCCCCTCTGAGCTTTGCTCGACGAATGTCCTTCGCATTGAAATGATTTTCAGATGGGAAAACAAGGCCGCTTCCTATTTCACAGACGTTGTAAACACCGCTCGTCTTGCCTACGACGCTTTTCCCAAGGTGATGTGGTAGGAACTCTGGGGTGGGCGGGTGGGAAATTCAGCAGAATGGCTTGCCAGGCTTCGACCTCTAGGGATTCGGAGCATGGATGCGTGACATTCCTCTTAATTAGTTTTCTGCTAGGACAGATGCGAACCCGAGTCTGGCTCAGCACTCCGAAAAACCAGCAGGAAACTGCCAGCAGTTTCTGATCCTGCCTCTCGTCCTGCTCCTTTCCGTGGCAACTCTTTCACGTGGCAATTTTTTTTTTTGGTGGTGCTGGTGGTGGGTCCACATCAGCGGATGAAGTGGCACCCCTTTTTGCTTTGACTTCAGATGGTCCTGGAAACTCAGCATTGTTGGAAAGCTGAAGGAAAGACAGAGAAGAAGAAGAAGGAAGTGGACAAAAGGCATAGGACCTAGATTAGCTGAAAAGGTGTTTCTTTAAACTGTGGGGTCCTTGGTACTCTCTGAGCTTGGTGCTTTTCTTGCAGATGTTTTATTACCCAAGCTAGAAGGGAGTAGGATTTGTGGAGAGGAGGAGGAGGAGGAGGAGGAGGAGGAGGAGGAGGAGGAGGAGGAGGATGATTATTGTGGGGTCCTTGGTGCTCTCTGATCTTGGTGCTTTTCTTGCAGACGTTTCATTACCCAACTAACATCATCAGTGTTACCTACTTGGGCAATGAAACTCTGCAAGAAAAGACTGAGGGAGCCCAGTCACCAAGGACCCTAAGTTTAACCCCGAGCTACAAATATTCTCTTCTGTCAGTGTTTATTAAGTTTGGCAACTTTAAGGACCACGGACTTCAACTCCCAGAATTCCCCAGCCAGCCAGAAATGTTGCTGAACTCATAACTTTATAGGGGGAAAAAAAAAACAACAAATTTCTGCCAGGAAACGCTTGGATGATCTGCTGTTTATCAGTTCTGGGGATCAGAAATGGGGCTGGAGATACAACTTGTTTAACCTGGGACTGCGAGCAAGCTTTTAATTTGGAAAAAACTTAAAAGGCCTAACCTAGACTATACTGGGCTAAATGGGAATGGTCTCACCTGCAAAAGGAGACTTCCGTGTTTTCCCACCACAAGAGGGGATCCATGTTTTAAAAAGTAACTTCTTCCAAGTCAAAAAACCATGATAGGAGTTAATTTAATTTAATTTAATTTAATTTAATTTAATTTAATTTAATTTAATTTAATTTAATTTAATTTAATTTAATTTAATTTAATTTAATTATTTAATTTAATTTAATTTAATTTAATTTAATTTATTTAATTTAATTATTTAATTTAATTTAATTTTTAATTTAATTTAATTTTTAATTTAATTTAATTTAATTTAATTTAATTTAATTTAATTTAAAATTTTATTTTATTTTATTTTATTTTATTTTATTTTATTTTATTTTATTTTATTATTTAATTTATATGCTGCCCCTCTCCGAAGACTCAGGGCCAATATCTCAGGGGCTGCCACAAAAAAGGGGGAGTCAAGCTATTCTCCAAAGAACCTGAAGGCAGGACAAGAAGCAATAGATGGAAACTCATCAAGGAGAGAAGCAACTTAGAACTAAGGAGAAAATTTCCTGACAGTGAGAACAATTAACCAGTGGAACAACTTGCCTCCAGAAGTTGCCAATGCTCCAACACTGGAAGTTTTTAAGAAGAGGTTGGACAACCATTTGTCTGAAGTAGTGTAGGGTTTCCTGCCTAAGCAGGGGGTTGGACTAAAAGACCTCCAAGGTCCCTTCCCACTCTGTTTTATTCTGTTAAAAGGGAACTTCTCCATACTTTCAAATCCTTGCGAGCTCAGAACCCCAAATGTGTAAACAACCTTCCCCCATCTTGGTAAGTCGCGCTGATTAAACAATCATAAAAGGGAAACATGTTTCAATGTGGAGCTTCTTGATGAAACATGATCAAACATGATCATTTGCTAAACCGGCCCTCTGGCAGTGGTGGGAACGGCTTTAAATCCTGTTTTTTTCAGGCTTTTCGTTGGATTCATGTCATTAATGAGACTTCGCTTTGGAGAAAGAAAATTATTAGGCTCCAGCAGCTGGTCTCGGAAAGAGGGGCTTCATTAAGGAGTTGTTATTCCTGCACATCTTTACTAACTCACACTTAATTATGACTGTGCCAAAGAAATACCGAGAGCAAAAAAAACTGTTTCTTCTAGGAAAGCTTTAAAAAAAGAATATTGCTGGAGATGAAAGAGTTCTCTTCTATGTGCTTTCTTCGTGGCCAGGAAAACATGTTTTAATGGCATGGAAATGTCTTTTATTTGATGCCACCCATTCGCTTTACACAGAGAGGACAACTTTTGGGGCAGCTGATCACGGGGAAAGTCCTGAGTCCTTTTGTGAAAGTGTGCGGTGGAAAGTTCCTGGCATGGATGTCGGAATAGTAACCAACTCAGAACTGGCCATTGAAATATTCTGGTATAATGAGAATGGCTTGAGGCCAAAGTCCCTATAGCAAACTTTGTTTTCTTTTTTGGAAGAAAAAAAAAAGATTTGTCACAAGGATGCAAACTCTAAAGTTTGTGTCAAAGGATGCAAACTTTACAATTTAGCAAAGCTTTAATTGAGGCAACTCTTTCGGCTGTATTATATATAGCAGCGATGGCTAACCTTTTTGCCATCGCATGCCAAAAGCAGTTGGAGTGCGGTGGGGTCGCACGCATGCGTGCTCACACCCATAATTATATGCCCCCCTGCGCCATGCCCCCCACACATGCATGCGCGACCCCCCCCCTCACGTCCCCCCATTTTTGGCATTTGATGGCCCAGTGGCCCAGTAGGCCCGTTTTTTGCTCTCCCCATGCTCCAGAGCCTCTCTAGGAGCCTGGGGAGGGCAAAAATGGCCTTCCCCACCACCCCGGAGTCCCTCCAGAGGCCGGAAATGGCCCATTTGCTGACTTCCGGTGGGACCGGAAGGCCTGTTTTTTGCTCTCCCCAGGCTCCAGAGCCTCCCTAGGATCCTGGGGAGGGCGAAAACGGCCTTCTCCACCACCCCGGAGGCCCTATGGAGGCTGGAAATGGCCCGTTTGCCGATTTCCGGTCCCACCGGACAGGCTCTGGAGCTTGGGGAGAGCAAAAAATGGGCCTTCCCCCCCCCACCCCCCACCCAGGCCCTCCAGAGGCAGGAAACAGCTTGTTTCCCTACTTCTGGTGGGCCCAGGAGGCCTGAAAATCAGCTGGCCGGCACGTGTATGCACACCGGAGCTGAGCTCGCGTGCCCACCAATATGGCTCCATGTGCCACCTGTGGCACGCGTGCCATAGGTTTGCCATCACGGATATATAGGCTTCAGAGGCTTACACAAGGCTTTAGTTAGAATTTATGTTGAAACAATATCATGTAGTGTAGCTAAATCCAAGAAGGGAAGAGATCGGCTAACTCATTAGGAGCTGTCCAAGGTGCTATTTCTACCTTCTCTTAGAGACTTTTTTTTTTTTGAGTTGGCTTTGATTATTTTATCAAGATATTAACTGCTTAGTCTTGATTTTGTCATCGCTCAGCCTTGACTGGACTTTAATATCCTCGACTGGATATTTTGGGACATTTAGTACCAGCTTATTCTGCAAATTTCAATTGCCCACTCTGGCTGTTTGTTTCACTTCTAGAGATCTAATGGAACGTATGAAAGCAATATTCTTTCTAAAGGATTTACCCAAAAAAGAAGCCATTTAGTTAAATTAGAATTTTCTGCACTGCTATGCAATGAATTCCTGCCCTATTATCTCCTTTGTTCTCGGTGTCACCAGGCATTTGAAAGGAAATGGCTTTGGAAGTGATCCTTAGCTTTGCTTGGAAGCCGCACGCATACTGTACCTTTCCTTTTTCTCGCAATTTCTTGTCTAGCAATTCTGCTTTGCCCTGTTTTTTTTTTTTCCCCTTATCCAGAAGTTTTAGGCTGAATTGCCTCCATTTCTCTGGCCATCACCCGCTCGGCTCGTCCTTTCTTACATCTTCCCCCACGTTCTTCCTTTCATAGCGTTTGAAGTAATGAAGCCCATAGATCATATAATAAATAGCTATTGACTTCCTTCCGTGGTCAAATCACAATGGATCGACCTGTGGGAATACTGCTTTCCTCAATCGATAGGAAGCCCATAAAGGAGAATAAATCTTGATAGGGACTGACAAGAGAGCGGGGAAAAAGTCAATATACTTATTAACACGTACATTAAAGGAGCCCGGATCTACTACTGGAGAGGTGTCGTCTTATTTTGACAGCTGGCAAGGCAATGCGGGAAGAGGGGAGAGAAGGAAAAGAAAGCGATTATCGTAGAGAGGCCCCCAGATTTCGTTCCTCCTGTGTCTTAAGCGTTTTCAGGAAATTGGTGCTATATTCCATGTCTGGACACAAAGGAAGTGGTAATACAGTGTTATCCAAGGCCATGGTGATCTGAAGGCTTCACGGCTGTTTTCCCTGACTTACTGACCCCTCTAGAGTAGAGTAGAGTAGAGTAGAGTAGAGTAGAGTAGAGTAGAGTAGAGTAGAGTAGAGTAGAATAGGAGTGGAGTGGAGTGGAGTGGAGTGGAGTGGAGTGGAGTGGAGTGGAGTGGAGTGGAGTGGAGTGGGACAGGACAGGACAGGACAGGACAGAATTCTTTATTGGCCAAGTGTGATTGGACACAAAAGGAATTTGCCTTTGGTGCATATGTTCTCAGTGTACATAAAAGACAAGATACATTCATCAAGAACCACAAGGCATAACACTTAATGATAGTCATAGGGTACAAATAAGCAATCAAATCATACTAGGAAACAATATAAATTGTAAGGATGCAAGCAACAAAGTTACAGGCATACAGTCATAAGTGGGAGGAGATGGGTGATAGGAATGATGAGAAGATTAATAGTAATGCAGACTTAGTGAGTAGTTTGACAGTGTTGAGGGAATTATTTGTTTAGCACTGTAATGGCATTCGGGAAAAAACTGTCCTTGTGTCTAGTTGTTCTGGTGTGCAGTGCTCTATAGCGTCGTTTTGAGGGTAGGAGTTGGAACAGTTTATGTCCAGGGTGTGAGGGGTCTGTAAATATTTTCACAGCCCTCTTTTTGACTCGTGCAGTATACAGGTCCTCCATGGAAGGCAGGTTGGTAAACGTCTACATGTTGGCATTACAAGACTTAGATTTCCCAGGTAGCAGTAATCCTAAATTGTAGTTTGGGTTTAGGTATCAGAGCCTTCCCCAGACTCTGGGACTGGCCCATGTTCCTCCCCAACCTCCTCACTGTCTGAATCTGCCACCAGCTCCGCTGGCCGTAGGGAGGCCACAACACTTCTCACCCTCAACCAAAGAGGTGTATTTCAGCAAAAGCCAGTTCCAAGTACTATCTTACTGCTGATATTTCAAATGGTCTGAAATATAGATGTAGCAGTTAACCAGAATGAGCCCGAGGGAGGGGTCGAATGCGTCATCAGTCATGAATCCCTTCTTGCCCACAAGAGGTCTAAATCCAGCCCGCCGTGAATTCCTTATCTACCGCCAAATTGGGTTGACCGTTAGTAGTTCGGATTCTTCTAGAGAGCTTAAGTTTACCATAAACCTTTATTTATTTATTTTATTATTTATTTTATTTGATTTCTATACCGCCCTACTCCCGAAGGACTCAGGGCGGTGCACAGCCAAACAACAAAACACATACATACAAAATTTAAAAGTAGAATAAAATCAAATTAAATAATTTTGGCCACGACAAATTTAAAACCCCAAACTTTTTAAAACCAATTTTAAAATTGAATGTATAAAATACTAAAAGATATTTAAAAATTAAAAATCTTTTATAAAAGAGGGAGAAAATTAGGCCAGGCCCACCTGGTGAAATAATAAGGTCTTTAAAGCGTGGCGGAAGGTGCGCAGATCCGGGATCCTCCGTATCTCTGGGGGGAGCTCGTTCCAGATAGTAGGTGCCCCCACAGAGAAGGCTCTCCCCCTGGGGGCTGCAAGTCGGCATTGTTTGGCCGACGGCACCCGGAGGAGACCCTCTCTATGGGAGCGTACCGGCCGATGGGAGGCTATTGGTGGTAGTAGGCGGTCCCGCAGGTACCCAGGTCCTGAGCTATGGAGCGCTTTAAAGGTGGTAACCAAAACCTTGAAGCGCACCCGGAAGACCACCGGGAGCCAGTGCAGCTCGCGCAGGAGAGGTGTTACATGGGAATGCCATGTCGTTCCCTTTACACCCATTTGAACTGTCTGGATCTCCCGATTTCCCTGGCGCTTGACCGTAGAGTCAAATACTTCTAAGTAAACAAAAATACATCAGATATGGAAAAGCTATATTTCTCTCTCTCTCTCTCTCTCTCTCTCTCTTTGTTATGGCTCATACAAAGTCGGGCTGGCTTGTTAGCTTGATTCATTTTCCCCGCTGCCTCCGCCTTGCGTAAATAGACGGCATAATTCTTACCCCAGCCAAGCAAGCAATTTGGAATTCTGCTCGCTTGGCTGAATATTCCTCAAACTGATTGCGCTACCTTAAGAAAGTAGGGAGGTTGGCAACGACGCCGAGTGGACAGCAACTCGACAAAACAACCGTTCTCTCTCTTGCTCTCCCTCCCTCCCTCCCTCCCTCCCTCCCCACCCTGTATATTAAAAGGCTGTTGACAGAGTAGTGAATGCCTTACTTTTTCTAGTGTCAGGGCTGTTAAAAAGCAATCTGGCTTGCTTTGCAGCTTCACGTTTCAACGGCGGTGTTGGAGTTCATGGCGTGTATACACAGGTATACTTTTTGGATGAGTTGGATAACGGGGAGGAAACTCAGGCTTAAATTTATGGTCAGAATAAAGAGGGCAGGTGGTCATAAATTTAAACCATTTTCCTCGCCCTCTTCCATGAGCGGCAGATTTTACGTAAGAAGGCGATAGTCCAGATAAGACCTCCTTGCCTACAGCAGTAGTCTCCAACCTTGGCAACTTTAAGACTTGTGGACTTCAACTCCCAGAATTCCTCAGCCAGTCTCCAACCTTGGCAACTTTAAGACTTGTGGACTTCAACTCCCAGAATTCCTCAGCCAGTCTCCACCCTTGGCAACTTTAAGACTTGTGGACTTCAACTCCCAGAATTCCTCAGCCAGTCTCCACCCTTGGCAACTTTAAGACTTGTGGACTTCAACTCCCAGAATTCCTCAGCCAGTCTCCAACCTTGGCAACTTTAAGACTTGTGGACTTCAACTCCCAGAATTCCTCAGCCAGTCTCCAACCTTGGCAACTTTAAGACTTGTGGACTTCAACTCCCAGAATTCCTCAGCCATGGAATTCTGGGAGCTGAAGTCCACAAGTCTTGAAGTTGCCAAGATTGGAGATCCCTGGCCTAGAACCACAGAATAAGCATCTTTCAAGTTCCTTGTAAGTACAGGTGGTCCTCTGTTTATGACCAGTTGCTTAGCAATCCTTCAAAGTTACAATGGCCCATCCCCCCCCCCAAAGCATCCTGCATTATCTCTTGGTCAATTTTACTTTCAGTTTCCAGCAAAAAAAAAAAAAAACAGTCCAAAGCGAACAATGGCTTCACTTCATAATTGCGGCGTTTACTTAACAACACCGCATTTGCTTTATGACTTCTGAGAAAAAGGGGTCATAAAATCGAGTCAGTTAGGCGATGGCTTGCTTTATCACCGTCACGACTTACAGCCATAATTGTAAGGCTCATTTTACAGTCATTAGTTGAGGACTACCTGTGTAACCGTGTTGTTTGACACCGTGAAAAATCAATGCAAATCAACATTTAATTTTCAACTTTCCGTCAGGGGTCGACGAGGAGTCAAACCCTGGGCAAGATTTGATCTGCTCTGAGCCAGTTGCCTCTGTAGGAGCATCTGTAAGGCTACCATCGCATGAATTTCCCATCATCACCGTGGCTGTTTACAGAGGTCTTTAGTTAGTAAACATCTTGTATTCTAGCCTTCGGATCTAGCATGGATACCCATGAATCCAAGGGGGAAACCAAATTAGGCACACCGCGTTTCAGAGACCGGCAAAGCAAAGGGAAAACAGAAGTTCTTTCATTCCACGTTCCTCGTACGGGAAGGATTAGCCTTTTTTTTTTTTTTACAAAGCCAGGTGCTCCTTTAATTGGCCAATTTAATGGTGCTGAGACCTTGTTTGGGGGATGCTTGACTCACACAGCGAGTTCAGTCGGGTTGCCAGGTTCTCTCTCTCTCTCTCTCTTAACATTTGCAAATTTTTTCTGAGCGGTGCGAAGAAGTGCCTGTATAAAGGGTTTGGATTCTGAAGGGCCTCCTCCTCCTCCTCCTTCTCCGAGAAGGAACCGGGCGGTGTGTATATATCAAAAGGTGTTTGCGTTCCTTTCGCTCGCAATAAAAATAAAAATAAAAATACAGCTCTTAACCACATCGGTTGAAAGCGTGTCAGGTCAATAGCACCTTTGGAAGAAAAGAAAACCCGGCAATTTTCAGCCAAGGAGCTCAGAAACGTTACCGCGCTCCTCCGCTCATTGGAGGTATTTTCTTTGATAGCTCGCCTAGCTTGAAGGAAGTCAAAAGAAAACAACAACCCACCAAACAGAAACCGTGAAAAGATCAGGCAGGTGGCTTCTTAATAGGGCCAGGTGTTGGAAGGTAGCAGGCACAAAATCTTGGGTACTTACATATGAAAGGCTCCCCCGCTTCTTCTCCTTCAGAGAGTTCTCTGCGTCGCTAATATTTGCTCTCCGGCTTTTCTACCTCGTCTGACTGATGAAGACCACTTTGGAAAGGTGCTTCAGGAAGATCTGTGCATCTCTCTTTTTTTTTTTCTCTTGGACAAACTTTTTCCTCCCTCCTCCATATAGCTACCTTCTTCTACGCTGAACGCGAACTTATTTGGGGGTGCAACTCTGTTTGGTAATAAAGCATGTTGCCAGGGTTGGGCTGCTGGGGGTTCGCAGGGGTTCGGAAGAACCTCTAGCTAAGATTCTGTGCAGTTCAGAGAACCCAGAAATCTCACTCCTGGCAGGCCCCGCCTACCCCACCCCGCCCCTCCCAGGAGTCCCCATGCCAGTGGTGGGTCTCAAAATTTTTTACTACTGGTTCTGTGGGTGTGGCTTGGTGGGCGTGGCATGGCTTGGCGGGAAGGATACTGTAAAATCTCCATTCCCACCCCACTCCAGGGGAAGGACATTGTAAAATCTCCATTCCCTCCCCAATCCAGGGGAAGGTTACTGCAAAATCCCCATTTCCTCCCGATCAGCTGGAACTCAGGAGGCAGAGAATAGATAGGGGTGGAGCCAGTCAGAATTTGTACTACCGGTTCTCCGAACTACTCAAAATTTCCGCTACCGGTTCTCCAGAACTGGTCAGAACCTGCTGAAACCCACCTCTGCCCCACGCGGCTCGTTTTGGATGCAGGTAAGTGCAGGGCACTCACGGAGGCCCAAGGAGGGTGAAAAACGGGCCTACCAGAAGTTCAGGAAGCCCGTTTCTGGCCTCCAGAGGGCATCTGGAGCCTGGGGAGGCCATTTGGAGCCTGGGGAGGGCAAAAATGCCACAGACACCTCCCGCTGTGGTGCAGGAGGCCGACTAGGCCACACCCACCATGGCCACGTCCACCCAGCAACCGGGCAGAGAACCCCTTGAAGCCCACCCCTGGTGACGAGTTATTAAAAAAAAACCTGAGTGTTCAATCCCTGTGCAATTCCCCGAATTTCTCTTGCCGAATTAGGGTTGACACCTGCTGTTCTTCCATAGATTCCTCCCCTCGTCTTTCCAAATAGACTTCTCCATGCTTGGAAGGGCTCTTCCTTTCCAATTTAATCAGTGTCGACCACCGAGAGGCTTGTTCGATTTGCCTTTTGAGCAACCCTTCAGACCGAGATCTGCAGGTGTCACCTAAAATGACAGAGTAGTAAATCCTTCAAGACAAAACCCAACTGAAAAAAAGAAAGAAAGAAAGAAAGAAAAGAACTTGGGAGATCAAAGCTGACATCCATCCATGCCTACTCAACGGGACCTACATTATGCATGGGGGAGGGGGGGCAAAGGAGCAGATGTGCTTTGTTGGCCTTCATTCAGCCTCATCTTGGAAGAACATCTAAAATGAACTTGAGAGCTGTCCGTACGTGTTCCTTGACTATTATTTCAGGAACTGGAGAGTTTTGCTTGGCCTCGTGAACATACATGCCAGTGGTGGGTTTCAAATTTTTTTACTACCGGTTCTGTGGGCGTGGCATGGCTTGGTGGGCGTGGCTTGATGGGCATGGCAGTGCAAGTATACTGCAAAATCTCCATTCCCACCCCACTCCAGGGGAAGGATACTGTAAAATCTCCATTCCCTCCCCAATCCAGGTGAAGTTTACTGCAAAATCCCCATTTCCTCCTGATCAGCTGGGACTTGGGAGCCAGAGAATAGATGGGGGACGGGGCCAGTTAGAACTTTTACTACGGGTTCTCCGAACTACTCAAAATTTCCACTACCGGTTCTCCAGAACTGGTCAGAACCTGCTGAAACCCACCTCCGGTACATGCACACGGATTAACACGTGTGCCAGACTCTTGCCAGATTGCACCAGTATTTTTTATACATGGTTCAATCATTGTGGAAACTCTTGTATCTTAGGCAGTGGTGGGTTGCCCCCGGTTCGGACAGGTTCGCAAGAACCGGTAATAAAACCAGAGGGAGGCTCCTCCCACTGACCGGATGTCATCAGAAGTGATCTGCGCACACGCAGAAGCTTCTGCGCATGCGCAGAAGAGCACGCGCAGGCACGATGCGAACCGATAGTAAAGGTAAGTAGAACTCACCCCTGATCTTAGGGGAAGGATCCCTACTGCTTTTTTGGGGGGGGGATTTTTGGGAGGAACCCATCCCTGGATTACACTCCAGAGGGCAAAGAGGCAGCAAAGCTTCGATGGTCTGGTAGACAGGAAGGAGATTAAAACGTCTCCTTTCTAGCAATTCCCAGAATATATCTGTAGTTATGCAAATAGGTACTTTAGTCTGGCAAGATCCCGTCTATAGATGAAGCGCAATAGAGGAAACCGTTCTTAAGTAATTCCATGTGTTGCTGTTGATTCTTGGGGGCCGGCAGAGGGTCCATTCATTGGGGCATGATACTCAAAGTGTCTGTCATTCACAGTTTTCAAATACATGAAGTGTGGGGGGAATAATAGCTCTACTAGAGGGTAAAACTGCCCTCCGCAAAGTAGTGCAATGGACCAGACAGCGAATAGATACGTTGCTTAGCAAAACACACAGATACTCACAGACTCTGAACGTTTAAAGAAAAATAAACAGTCTTTACTTGTAGTAAAAAAACAAACTTGGCTTCTTAAACATAGTTTGCTTACAATTCCAGTTCTCTTCAGTAACACAGACACAGTTCCTTTCAGCAGTTCAACCTTCTAATAGCAGGAGCAGAAGTGAACGAACTTCCTGCCTTCTTTTATGTCTGCTTAGCGCAGCCAATTAGTCATCTTGTAGCAGTTAAAGTTACAGAACATAGTTTTCTATATATTACCTACCCCACCGTAGGATAAGGATCCAACAGAGACTGTAAGAATGATTTCTTGTCCATCCCATTCTTGGCCCTTCCTAGCTTCTGCCACCTGTGACGGCTACCACTGTCTGATGCAGGTATAACTGTTTATACACAGGGAAATGATAGCAGAGCTTAGTGTCAGGCCCAAGAAGAAAACATAGTGATTCTTCCAAACGGATGTCTTTATTATTTCACAGCTATAGATAGAATCTTGCCAAACTGAGGCACTTTACTATCTGCTTCTACCCATATACTTTGAGGGACTATTAGGGAGGAGCTGTCTTCATCCTCTTCCTCTCACAGGTCACATCTGGACCGAGTCATCTTTTACTCCTCTGGCATGCACCCACTGGTTATCCAGCTTTGTTGTGGTCCACCAGCGGAGCTGGTGGCAGACTCAGACAGTGAGGAAATTGGGGAGGAACATGGGCCGGTCCTGGAGTCTGGGGAAGGCTCTGATGAGGGCTCTGCGTCGGAGGCAGAGAGAGGGCCAGGGCCGTCCGACAGTTATCAGCTGCCTTCGGAGTCGGACATCAGTGAGGCAGACGAACAGCTGGAGCCTGTTCCCAGCGTGCGCATGCGCAGAGCTGCCAGGAGAAGGGAACAGCTAAAGAACAAGGGTCGACTCAGGAGTAAAGCCACAGGTGGACGGTGAATGGCCCCTCCCAGAGGGAATAAAAGAGGAGCGAAAGGGGAGTGGAGTTTGCAGGAGACAATCAGTTCGCTTAATTGGTTCGTGACTCTCCGAGACTCCTTGCCAAGTTTTGAAGATATCGGCCTGGCAGCTCTCCAAGCCAGATAAGGTCTGTGAGTATAAATTCACCCTTGAAAGACTTTGCTGGATGTGAATGAGAGGAATTCACAGTAACTTAATAAAAAGAGGTTGTTGTTTTTTCGGGCCAAGGAGTCTGCTTCGTGGTTTGGAGAAGCCTAAGTCAGAAGAATAGAATAGAATAGAATAGAATAGAATAGAATAGAATAGAATAGAATAGAATAGAATAGAATAGAATAGAATAATAGAATAACAGAGTTGGAAGGGACCTTGGAGGTCTTCTAGTCCAACCCCCTGCCAGGCAGGAAATCCTACACTACAAGCCTGCTACATTCCATCACATCTAAGGCTCAGCTAGGTTCTTCTAAATATACACTCCTTTCTCACCACGTGGTAGCTACCTCCTTGGTAGCAACAGGGGCTGAAGTGGGTTCAGCTGTTGCTTGACTGTTCCACTTGATCCCGTCGCCTTCTCTCTTTGCACACCTTTTCCCAGCATAACTATCTTCAAGACCGCCTTCTACCGCAGAGCTCCCAGCGACCGGTAAGATCCCACAGAGTTGGTCTCTGGGTCCCGTCAGCAAAACAATGCCGGCTGGTGGGCCCGCGGGGGAGGGCCTTCTCTGTGGCTGCCCCAGCTCTCTGGAACCAGTTACCTCCTGAGGTCCGGACCATCCCCACCCTATTGGCCTTCCGAAAAGCGGTGAAGACCTGGCTCTTCCGGCAGGCCTGGGGCCGTTGATCTCGCTTTGCAATCTGACGAGATCCGGCCATGAATGGTGTGAATGAGTTTTTTAATGTCTTTTAATTTCTGTTTTTAATTTTTAAGTGTTTTTATAGTGATTTCTTGAGTGTATTGTGAGCCGCCCTGTGTCTTCGGAGAGGGGCGGCATATAAATTGAATAAATAAATAAATAAATAAATAAATAAATAAATAAATAAATAAATAAATAAATAAATAAATAAATAAACTAAATACACCCGTGGAGAAGTACGTCCCTTCAGTTTTGCCCGTTTGCCTTGATGTACCATATATATATTGTATATGTATATGTATATGTATATGTATATGTATATGTATATGTATATGTATATGTATATGTATATGTATGTATGTATGTGTGTGTGTGTATATATATGTTTTCTCAGGTTTTCGCGGGTGTTTGTATGTAGGTCTTTGGTTATTCGGGTCTTCTCCCATGTAAAAATTGGAAGTGTCTTGGCGACGTTTCGACGAAGTCTCATTCGTCATCTTCAGGCTGGTGTTCTCGGCTTCGTGCTTCCAGGAGCAATGATCGCTCCTGGAAGCACGAAGCCTAGCCAGGTTTTACCTACGTAAGCTAAGTTGTTCTACAGCCCTGGTTCTGTGAAATCTCATTCACAAGATTTCAACTTGTGAATGAGATTTCACAGAACCAGGGCTGTAGAAACATCTTAGCTTACGTAGGTAAAACCTGGCTAGAAAGAATATGCACATAAAAGCCTACGAAAAAGAAAAAGACACATTGTACCTTTACAGGGAGGATACCTGAGAAGAGGGTGTGGCTCACTGATGATGCCTTACAAGGCAGAAATAGCTATTTGAGTCTCCCAAAGAGCAGCACAGAGTTGCTGTTTGTCAGCAAGAAACACAAAGCCCAGAAACTTGTGAATGAGATTTCACAGAACCAGGGCTGTAGAACATCTTAGCTTACGTAGGTAAAATCTGGCTAGAAAGAATATGCATATATATATATATATATATATATATATATATATATATATATATATATATATATATATTAGACCACCTGCTCGAAGCCTGCGCGAACTCCCTCGGGAGAAGCTGAGCAGTTCGTACCATCTCCAGTTCTTGCTCATTAATTCCCACCCCATCTTCCGGACGTTTTGAATTTCCACCGCAGCAGGCCCTGCCAAGGCTTCGTTGACTGCTTGATTTGCAGAATTCTTCAGACGTGGGATGGGATGGCCACACAGATAGCCCGTTCTGCATGGTCCAACTACCCCATTGTTGCGGAGATGAGGTGTGACAGAGAAGCGCAAGAGAGAGACGGTGGGGGGGCTAGCAAGTTTGCTTGCCCCATTGAACCCCGGGCTCCTGCCAGGCATCCCTTACACTTGTGAGAAAGACAGAAATATTAGAAATGTCATAAGGAAAACTCCCAAGTCGTTTTTCTTTCTTCCCCCATGTGGAAAATGAAATGGGCATTATTCCGGAAAGCATCTTGGTCTGTGTTGTAGACCAGGTCAAACATGTGAACTGGTCAAGGGGGAAATCCAGCAGGTTCTGACAGGTTCTGGAGAACCGGTAGCGGGAGATTTTGAGTAGTTTGGAGAACCGGCAAATACCACCTCTGGCTGGCCCCAGGAGTGGGGAGGGAATGGGGATTTTGCAGTATCCTTCCCCTGGAGTGGGGTGGGAATGGGGATTTTGCAATATCCTTCCCCCAGGAGTGGGGAGGGAATGGAGATTTTGCAGTATCCTTCTCCCAGGAGTGGGGAGGGAATGGAGATTTTGCAGTATCCTTCCCCTGGAGTGGGGTGGGAATGGGGATTTTGTAATATCCTTCCCCCAGGAGTGGGGAGGGAATGGAGATTTTGCAGTATCCTTTCCCCAGGAGTGGGGTGGGAATGGGATTTTTGCAGTGTCCTTCCCCTGGAGTGGGGAGGGAATGGAGATTTTGCAATATCCTCCCCCCAGGAGTGGGGTGGGATTGGAGATTTTGCAATATCCTTCCCCCTGGAGTGGGATGGAATGGAGATTTTGCAGTATCCTTCACCTGGAGTGGGGAGGGAATGGAGATTTTGCAGTATCCTTCCTGTGGAGTGGGGAGGGAATGGGGATTTTGCAGTATCCTTCCCCTGGAGTGGAGAGGGAATGGGGATTTTGCAGTATCCTTCCTCTGGAGTTGGGAGGAAATGGGGATTTTGCAGTATCCTTCCCCTGCCACGCCCACCAAGCCACGCCCACCAAGCCATGCCCACAGAACCGGCAGTAAAAAAATTTGAATTCCACCACTGGAGCTGGTCTCCAGTATTCAATATTCAATGATGTTGCCTTGTTGGGTAATGAAATGTCTGCAAACAAACATCCCGTTTTCAACCCTCCCGGAGGCTCTAAAAAAGCCTCTGGAGCCTGGGGAGGGCAAAAAAAAAATCACACACCCACCCACCGCCATGGTGCAGGAGGCTGACTAGGCCCCGCCCACCATGGCCCCGCCCACCCAGCAACCAGGCAGAGAACCCCTTGCTAAAAAATTTTTGAAGCCCACCCCTGGATGCCAGGGAGGTAGAAGCTGGAACGTCATGTTGGCAGCTGAGGGTGGGCGGCAAAAGGAAGCAAGGACGCCTATCCTGCCTCCTCTCTTAACTCCTCGCAGCAGGACCAGATTAAATTCACACCTGCGATCCTCCAAGCTGCCTTTTTTTTTTTTTAATTTTCGAGGGTTTATTATCAGGTATTTAGCCTGATGCTTCCTCCCGTTGCCCATCAACGAGCGTAGGTGGGCATGGGAATCGGTGTGTGATTTTGTGTGTGTGTGTGCCAGAGAAGGGGGTCTTTTCAGTGGGGGTGGGGGGAAGAAGTCGAGGCAGTATCCACCCACAGGCTCCATTACATGATTCAAATGTCAATACGGATTTTAATTGGTTTCAGGGTCCCCTCCTTTCTCGCCCCCCCACCCCCACCCCCCACCCCCAGCACCGGCAGCTGCATTTGGTAATTAAGACTCCACAAATAGATCTTCTCTCGGCAGCAGAAAAAGGAAGATGGGCAAATCTTGCCCGAAGGACAGTTTTATTTATTATTATTATTATTATTATTATTATTATTATTATTATTATTATTATTATTATTATTATTATTATTATTATTCCTCCCTCCCTTTTCTCAGCCTTGTCTTCGTGCTGCAAGGCTCTCGTTATACAGGGGCAAGTCCCTGGCCATCGTAACAGGGGCCGGAGGCAGGCTGGCGTAAAAGTAGGCACCGGGGATGCCCGCAAACCTCTGAACCTCCCAAATTTGAGTGGGAGGTTCCCTCCCTGCATACGACCTTCTCTACAAGACCCAAAGTGTGATGAGTTGTTCTGATTGGAAATCCACCTCTTTTCTTTTCTTTTCTTTTCTTTTTAATTTTCTCTCTTACTCTTCTTTCTTTTTTCTTTCTCTCTCTCTCTTTCTCTCTGTCCCTTCCTTCCTTCCCTTCTTTCTTCCCCCCCCTCTCTTTCTCTCTATCTTTCCCCTTTCTCTATTTCTCTATTTCTCTGCTTGGTTTGCCTCTTCCTTCCTTCCTTCCTTCCTTCCTTCCTTCCTTCCTTCCTTCTCTCTTTTTCTTTCTCTTTTCTTCTCTATATCTTTGTTTTTGTCCCTTCCTTCCTTCCTTCCTTCCTTCCTTCCTTCTCTCTTTTTCTTTCTCTTTCTCTTTTCTTCTCTATGTTTATCTCTGTCTTTGTCCATCCCTCCTGCCCTTTCTTTCTCCCTCCCTCCCTCCCTCCCTCCCTTCCTTCCTTCCTTCCTTCCTTCTTTCTTTGTCTCTTTTTCTCTCACTTTCTCTCTTCTTCTCTATCTCTGACTTTGTTCCTTCCTTCCTTCATTCTCTCTTTTTCTTTCTCTCTTTTTCTTTTCTTCTCTATCTCTGTCTTTGTCCCTTCCTTCTTTCTTTCTTTCTCTTTCTCTCACTTTCTCTCTTCTTCTCTGTCTTTATTCCTTCCTTCCTTTTTCCATCCTTCCTTCCTTCCTTCCTTCTTTCCTTCCCTCCCTCCCTCCCTCTTTCTTTCTTTCTTTCTTTCTTTCTTCCTTCCTTCCTTCCTTCCTTCCTTCCTTCCTTCCTTCCTTCCTTCCTTCCTTCCTTCTTTCTTTCTTTCTTTCTTTCTTTCTTTCTTTCTTTCTTTCTTTCTTTTTCTTTCTTTCCCAAACTCGCTTTCCAGATTTCACGGCAGACTTTTTGGGCCCCGGCTTTCCTTTCCTTCCCCACCCCCTTGCCACTGTCAGCCACTTAAAATTCTGCTCTCCTTTTCAGCTTGTGCAAAGGGACGAAACCCTCTACTCGGTGGTGAGAGATGTCAAAATCGTCCTGGATGTCAACAAAACACGACAGATTGCTCAGGAGATTGTCAAGGTAGGGGAGAGGGGAGGGGAGGAGGAGGACGAGGGCTTGCTCTCGGCATGTTCTGGGCAGTCTCAAGCGGGTAATTTGATGCCAGGAGAAGAAATCACCACTACACAAATCCCCAAATCCCCAAAGCTGGTGTAAAAAAAAACAAAAAAACCCCCAACCCTCACACATTTAAAGCTCCTGAAACAATGGAACTCGCTTAAAATAATCCATCTGTAAACCCAGAGACAGATGGGGTATTTAGAAGGCTTTTTATAGAGACCCCCCCCAGATGTTAGTTTTCCTTATCACAGTGGCCAGAATTATCCACAATTTGATTGTCTCTGGGGAGGCCCACGTTAAGCGTTCCTGGGAAAATTCATCGAAGGAAGGTTCCCACCATATGGAACATGGAATACCTTTGTATCCCTCGAGCGTAGGTGGCGCAGTGGGTAGAGCGCAGTACTGCAAGCGACTTCTGCTCACTGCCAGCTGCCTGCAATTTGGCAGTTCGAATCTCACCAGGCTCAAGGTTGACTCAGCCTTCCATCCTTCCGAGGTGGGTAAAATGAGGACCCGGATTGTAAACCGTTTAGAGTGGGCTGTAAAGCACTGTGGGGCAGTATCTATCTATCTGTCTATCTCTCTGTCTGTCTGTCTGTCTGTCTATCATCTATCTATCTATCTATCTATCTATCTATCTATCTATCTATCTACTGTATCATCTATCTATCTATCTATCTATCTATCTATCTATCTATCTATCTATCTATCTATATCTATCTATCTACTGTATCATCTATCTATCTATCTATCTTCTATCTATCATCTATCTACTGTATCCTATCTATCTATCTATCTATCTATCTATCTATTTATCTATCTACTGTATCATCTATCTATCTATCATCTATCTATCATCTATCTATCTATCTAATCTATCTATCTATCTACTGTATCATCTATCTATCTATCTATCTTCTATCTACTGTATTATCTATCTATCTATCTATCTATCTATCTATCTATCTATCTATCTTCTATCTATCATCTATCTACTGTATCATCTATCTATCTATCATCTATCTATCTATCATCTATCTATCTATCATCTATCTATCTATCTACTGTATCATCTATCTATCTATCTATCTTCTATCTACTGTATCATCTATCTATCTATCTATCTATCATCTATCTACTGTATCATCTATCTATCTATCTATCTATCTATCTATCTATCTATCTATCTTCTATCATCTATCTACTGTATCATCTATCTATCTGTCTATCTGTATCTGTCTATGTATCTTTCTATCTATCTATCTATCTATCTATCTATCTATCTATCTATCTATCTATACAGCCTTCCATCCTTCCAAGGTGGGTAAAATGGGGACCCAGATTGTTGGGAGGGGCAATATGCTGACTCTGCTTACAGAGGGCTGTAAAAGTACTGTGAAGCAGTATATAAGTGTTATTGCTATTGTTCTTTCTTTTCTCCTTCCTTCCTTCTTTCCTTCCTTCCTTCCTTCCTTCCTTCCATCCATCCATCCATCCATCCATCCATCCATCCATCCATCCATTTTGCACAGTGGTTAGAATGCAGTATTGCAAGCTAACTCTGCTGACTGCCAGCAGTTCGATCCTGACCAGCTCAAGACTGACTCGTCCTTCCATCCTTCCGAGATGGGTAAAATGAGGACCCAGATTGTTGGGGGGCAATAGGCTGACTCTGTGAACCGCTTAGAGAGGGATGTAAAAGCACTGTGAAGCGGTATATAAGTCTAAGTGCTATTGCTATTACTTTGTCACCTCAATCATTTCTCTCTATCCAGTTTCTAGCCCAAGCCAATCACATGACTCTGTCATAGGTTTCCATTAATATTTCCCCCCTCCCTCTCCATTCTCTGGCTATCAAAGAGACATGGATTCCTGTGTGTGTCCCATTCCTTACAACAAATAAAAAAAAAAATTCACCAGTCATTTGAAAGCAATGTATGTGTTCCTTGCAGTTTTGATGAGTATCTAGAGCAGGGGTCGGCAACCTTAAACACTCAAAGAGCCACAAAGGTCCTAACCGGAAGCCCCCATTCAATTCTGGAGCCGACCGGAAGTCCAGTTCCCCCATCATAGTCTCCTCCTAGCGTGGTGTCCTTTTTCCTCTATTGACCGGAGGTCCAGTTCTCCCACCATAGAGTCTCCTCCTAGCATGGCGTCCTTTTTCCTCCGCCAACTGGAAGTCAGTTCCCCCCCCCACCATAGAGTCTCCTCCTAGCACGGCGTCCTTTTTCCTCTATCTGTCCTAACCGAAAGCCCTATCAATTGTGGAGCCGACCAGCAACAGGGAGCCGCAGCAGAGGGATGAAAGAGCCACATGCGGCTCCAGAGCCGCAGGTTGCTGACCCCTGATCTAGAGACACGCAGCCCTCAAGAGTTACGACCACAATTGAGCCCAAGACGTATGTTGCCGAGTGAAACATTCGTCAAGTGGGTTTTGCCCCATTTCACGATTTTTCTTGCCACGGTTGTTAAGTGAATTATTGCCTTTGTGACTTTAGTGGCATAGTTGTTAAGTGAATCCAGCTTCCCCTATTGACCCCGGGTGATCACATGACCCAGCAACCGTCATAAATATGAATCAGTTGCTAAGCGTCTGAATTTCGAATCACCATGGGGGATGCGTCGACGGTCGTAAGTGTGAAAAAAACGTGGGTTGTTTTTTTTTTTTGTTTCCCGGTGCATAGAGAAGTTACGTATATTTACAGGCGCTGTAGTACATTAAGTGCGCAATAGCATTAGATGTAAAAAAACAACAACAACCTCTACACGCCTTAATTAAAAAGCATCTGATTGCTAATGACGCTAATCATACACTGAGCCTTCCGTGAGTCGTAATCTTTTTCGCCAGGGAAGAGTCTTGTTAAAAACGCAATAACTGCAAAAAAGCACAATAAAACGAGACACACCTGTAGGATTGCTGGTCTGAAAGCTCTCCTGTTTAGACGCTGCCTGCTCTACCCGACATGCTATATCACATTCCTGCTTCCATGTCACAACTATCGTATCTGGGAGCTCCAGGGCAAGAAGGCTGTTACCTGAGAAACCATATTTCAGTGTGGATTTCCAAGAAGAGGAGACGTTATCTGAAACAATAGAATTCTTTTCTTGGCTAAGTGCGATTGGACACGCAAGGAATTTGTCTTTGGTGCTTATGCTCTCAGTGTAAAATAAAATATATTAGTCAAGAATCATAAGGTACAACACTTAGTGATAGTCATAGGATATTGAGAAGACCCATGAATTAAAGAAGGTTTGTTGAGTGATGTTAAACTCAGCCTTGAACTGTGTTTTCTGTGTGCTTCACGGTTTGTCTTTCCAAATATTCTGGCAAGCAAACTCAACAGGGAAGCCAGGTTCGCTTAATAGAATAGAATTCTTTATTGGCCAAGTATGATTAGACACGCAAGGAATTTGTCTTTGGTGCATAAGCTCTCAGTGTGCATAAAAAGACAAGATACATTCATCAAGAATCATAAGATACAACACTTAATGATAGTCGTAGGGTACAAATAAGCAATCAAGTCATATTAGGAAACAATCAACAAGTTGCAGTCATGCAGTCCTAAGTGGGAGGAGATGGGTGATAGGAACGATGAGAAGATTAATAGTAATAGTAATGCAGACTTAGTGAATAGTTTGACAGTGTTGAGGGAATTATTTGTTGAGCAGAGTGATGGCGTTCGGGAAAAAACTGTCCTTGTGTCTAGTTGTTCTGGTGTGCAGTGCTCTACAGCGTCGTTTTGAGGGTAGGAGTTGAAACAGTTTATGTCCAGGATGCGAGGGGTCTGTAAATATTTTCCCAGCCCTCTTTTTGACTCGTGCAGTATACAGGCCCTCCATGGAAGGCACGTTGAAATGGACATTTACTCTCGTTCTACCTTTTTTGTCCCTCCTCCAATGCTCCACCAATTCTTAATAGCAATAGCACTTAAGACTTATATACCGCTGCAGTGTTTACAGCCTTCTCTAAGCAGTCTACAGAGTCTACAGAGTCAGTGTCAGGGTTCCAAGCAACCTATCAGTCAGAATATTGCCCCCAACAATCTGGGTCCTCATTTTACCAACCTCAGAAGGATGACTCAACCTTGAGCCCAGTCAGGATCGAACACCTGACAGTGGGCAGAGTCAGCCGGCAATAATGCAGTCTAACCACTTGCTC
>NW_027256890.1:11156324-11161324 GCF_029215685.1 Pituophis catenifer annectens
CAAACCCCCATTTCCTTCTTGCCCTCATGATGTTTCCCAGTTGGATCATGAATGTCTGCAAGAAAACAACCAAACTCAGAGAGCACCAAAGTCCCCACAGTCGTGTCCTCCTCCTCCCCCCTCCCCCCATCCCCCCTCTTTCCTCCTCCTCCTCCTCCTCCCTCTTTTCAAGATGAGGGCTTTCTGGTAGCTCCTTGATGTTTTATTGCTATTCTTTTATAACCATATGGGAGAAATGAATCCCGTGAGCAGCTCCACTGTCCTTCTGCCCTTCCAATGAACAGAGATGATCTAGCTGTTTGAAGGAAGCAACTCAGATACTCTGGGCTGGAACCAGTAGAGGACTTTTAGGCGTAGGTCAAGGTCACCCAACTCCTTTTGTGGACTCCTTGGGTTGCCGGCAGCAATCCAAAAAACGGGTGGGACGTTTTCAGTGACTTCCCATGAAATGTGACTTGCACAAAAACACAACCGATCATAGGACGTTTCCGCATCGATTTGGCCACTTTCTCCCTTATGTTAACAATCCCAACGTAGCGATGTACTTTGGCAGGCATTCAGGAGCTTCCTCCTAGTCTTGCCCAGGCTGCATCCAGATGGGGTGTCTTGGACGCAGGCATTGCTGGATTAGAATCAGGGTCAAATCCAGGAAAAGGGATCTTCTTGGGTTCTTCTTGATGTGTGAGTTTGAGAAGTCCACCTCAATGCAATGCCAGAAGCCGGAAGACACGCAAAAACTGAATTCACACTAGACCCGTGATGGCGGAATCTATGGCACATATGCAGCTACCTGATTTTCAGGCCTTCTGGGGTCCACTGGAAGTAGGGAAGCAGGCTCCGGCCTCCAGAGGACCTGGGGGGTGGGTGGGTAAGTCCTGTTTTTCGCTCTCCCCAGGCTCCAGAGTCCTTTCTAGGAGCCTGGGGGAGGGCGAAAATGGCTTCTCCTCTCCCCTCCTGGAGGGCAGAAACAGGCCTTCCGCTCCCACCAGAAGTCAGCAAACGGGCCATTTCCGGCCTCCAGGGGTAGTGGGAAAGGCCGTTTTGTCCTCCCCAGGCTCCTAGGAAGGCTCTGGAGCCTGGGGAGGGTGAAAAATGGGCCCACCATGCCATCACATAAATGAACCACCATGATAATATATGTGTAATTGGTAAAATAGAAAAGAAATTGATTTGATCAGATAGATGGTCAAAAGTCCAATGTCTTTCCCACCTAGGATTCTATGTTTCTATGTTTCTTTTATTCGAGATCGTTAGGCATTCTGCTTAACCACAGTAGTGTCCAAAAATTGTGGGAACCTTTTGGAAAGTGTACTTTTCTAAAACTAGCTAATAACACCACTTTTTTTTGTTTGTTTGTTTGTTTGGAGTAGTACCAGAAAATTATATGTCAATGGAAAGATAATCTAATCAAGAATGTAATGCAATAACTTTGATGAAGGATTTGCTATTAGAATAGCCGTTACAGTATAAAGAAGAAAAGTGAAATGTAGAAAAAACAGGATGTACAAAAATTATCACCATAGAAAAAAATGAGATATAGAGAAATATCACCATGTCAGTTAATCCTTAATGGGTAACCTTTAGCATGAATGATGGCCTTACAACCTCTTCCCATGGAGGGAACCAAGTCTTTGAGTTCTGCAGCTGTTCTAATGTGAAACCAAGATTGAAGGATGGCTTCTATTAACTGGGTTGATTGCTGGGTCATTTCTGACTAACAAGTTTCTGTAGTCAGCTCCATAGATTTTCAATTGGGTGAAGGTCTGGGCTATTCCCAGGCCATTCCAGCAGTGGAATAGGATTATCTTCAAGTGGTGTTATTAGCCATTAAATCTCAAAAATACACTTTTCCCAAAAAGTTTCCACAATTTTGGCCACTACTGTATATTGATCTGGGTTTGAGCCGATGGGCTTTTAAGGAACCTTCAGACTTTATGGTAAGATGCATTCTAAATCAACCAACATCTAACGTGGATCCCAAAAACATCTTAGTATTTTTTTTTTTTTTGGACATGTATGTATAAATCTAAGAATTATTTTAAAAATGGCACAGAAGTTGTTTCTCTGCAACCGTTCGCTTCGTTTCCTTGTTTTACAGGGAATGGGCTACCTACACGCGAAGGGAATCCTCCATAAAGATCTGAAATCTAAGAATATATTCTACGACAACGGAAAAGTGGTGATCACCAGATTTCGGCCTCTTCACTATCTCTGGAGTTCTGCAAGCGGGCAGGTACGTTGAAGGACATTGCCTTCTTCGTTCATCTTTCTTTTGTTTCCCCCCTCTTCACTGGCAGTATGTTTCCAAGTGGAACTTTGGACAGTATGAAAGTCTTACAGAGGGCACTTGGGTTTTCCAGGAAAGAGGAACGTTGATTCATTTCTTGTGGAATTTATAAGACAACATTCAGATGCCCTTTCCAGGGTGGGAGAGAGAAGAATGAGACTTCCTTTCATTCTTTCACTGAGTTTGTTTGTTTGTTTGTTTATTGGTTCAATTTATATGCCGCCCTTCTCCGGAGACTCAGGGCGGCTTACAATGCGTTAAGCAATAGCCTTCATACTTTTGTATATACCTGCTTAGTAGGGCTTTTTGCCCCCCCCCAAGCGGTGTTCCTTTTTTATACAAAGTCAGCTTATTGCCCCCCGCAATCCGGCTCCTCATTTTACCTACCTTGGAAGGATGGAAGGCCCAAGTCAATCTTGAGCCTGGTGAGATCTGAACTTGCAGTAATTGCAGGCAGCAACTTGGAGTGCTAGTTAACAGAACTTTAGTCTGCTGCGCACCAAGGCTCTTGTTCAGTTTTGTTCTTTCAATTTCATAACACAATGCCAATGAAGGAGTGTATACGTGTAGCTCAGGGTTGACATGAGGGATCCTTGGTGCTCTCTGAGCTTGCTTCTTTTCTTGCAGGTGTTTCATGACCCTAAACTAGGCAACATCATCAGTGTTAGAAGGGAATGGAGTTTGCAGGGAGGAGGAGGAGGAGGAGGAGGAGGAGGAGGAGGAGGAGGAGGAGGAGGAGGAGGAGGAGGAGGAGGAGGAGGAGGAGGAGGAGGAGGAGGACGACTGTGGGGTTCTTGGTGCTCTCTGAGCTTGGTTGTTTTTTTGCAGATATTTCATGACCCAAACTAGGTAATCAGGAATGGACTTTATTAGGGTTAAAGGTAAGGTTCCCCTATCACATACATGCTAGTTGTTTCCAGCTCTACGGGGCGGTGCTCATCTCTGTTTCAAAGCTGAAGAGCCAGCGCTGTCCGAAGACATCTCCGTGGTCATGTGGCCGGCATGACTCAACGCCAAAGGCGCACAGAACGGTGTTCCCTTCCCACCAAAGGTGGTCCCTATTTTTCTACTTGCATTTTTTTTTTCGTGCTTTAGAACTGCTAGGTTGGCAGAAGCTGGGACAAGTCACGGGAGCTCACCCCGTCACGTGGCGCTAGGGACTCGAACCGCGGAATTGCCAACCTTTCGATCGACAAGCTCAGCGTCTTCTCCCCTGAGCCACCGCCTCCTTTTATGACCTCAACATTATCATAAAATGGTTTGTGACATCATACACCATGTCATCCAGACCCTTTCCAAGCAGGGGCCCCCTCCTTCTCGCTTCCTCGCGTTCGATCTTTCTCCCTAGGAATTTAATTAATTTGTTTCAAGAACATTTTTTTTTTAAAAAGGCAAATTTCATCGCCTGCAGTCTCCGATTTAGATGTAATGTTGTACTTGCAGGTTCTTTCCCAAATTAAAAAAAGAAAAAAAAAAGAAAGAAAAGGAAAGAAAAGAAAAAGGAATGGAATTAAAACCGCAGCTATTGTGCAGATTTTCCTTGCAGTTAATTATTGCTTTATTGCAAAGCCGCCTGTGAGATAAATCACACATTTTAATCTTTCTGTAATTATGGTGTGTCAAAGGCACTTGGATTAAAAAGGAGATAATGGCCTGCTTATTTCTCTCTTTCTTTTCTGTCCCCCTCCTTCTCTGAGGTGTATCAATTGTCAAGTTGAAGTGGTTAACTGTACCCTGTGTCAGGTTTAATATTTCTTATTCCGCCTTCCCCCCCCCTCCGCAAAAAAATGATGGTCTATTTATACCCTCTCCAGGTTTATCGTATAATTAGTTATTTATTTAAAGCAATTTTATCCTGCTCTTTGGTACGAGAGAGGCTTCCAGATATTAGCGCTGAGGAGTTTCTAACTTTAAATACATGGTCAAAATGGGAAGGGCGAGGGGGAGGAAGAAGAAAAGTCATCGTGTTCAGACTTTTTAAAAAGTTATTTAAAAAGTTTTCCCTGGCTGTTCTGGGATCTTGGATTGTGGAAGGAAGGAAGGAAGGAAGGAAGGAAGGAAGGAAGGAAGGAAGGAAGGAAGGAAGGAAGGAAGGAAGGAAAGGAAGGAAGATGGAGAAGGTGGGAGGAAGAAAAGGAGGGAGGGGGAGAGGGAGGAAGATAGGGAGGGAGGGAGGGAGGGAAGGAAGGAAGGAAGGAAGGAAGGAAGGAAGGAAGGAAGGAAGGAAGGAAGGAGATGGAGAAGGTGGGAGGAAGAAGGGAGGGAGGGAGAGGGAGGAAGATAGAGAAGGAAGGAAGGAAGGGAGGGGAGGGAGGGAGGGGAGAGGGAGGAAGATAGGGAGGGAGGGAGGGAAGGAAGGAAGGAAGGAAGATGGAGAAGGTGGGAGGAAGAAAAGGGAGGGAGGGGAGAGGGAGGAAGATAGGAGGGAGGGAAGGAAGGAAAGAAGGAAGATGGAGAAGGCGGGAGAAAGAAAGGGAGGGGGAGGGAGGAAGATGGAGAGGGAGGGAAGGAAGGATGGAAGGAAGGAAGAGGGAGAGGGAGGGAAGGAAGGAAAGAGGGAGAGGAAGAGAGGAAGAAAGATGGAGAGGGAGGGATTGGGTCCTCCTACTTCATCTGGCAAATGGACATCATGGTGGCGCAGTGATTAGAATGCAGCACTGCCGGCTCATTCTGTTGACTGCCCACTGCCAGCTGTTCGATCCTGACGGGCTCA